>NC_085136.1:282530425-282812042 GCF_035046485.1 Aedes albopictus | reverse complement strand
GTTCATGTGCATTATAAAAAGGTAATTACAATTAGAGTAAGGTAGGGCAAAAGTTCGACCCTAGATGAAAATTCAACTTTTTTTGAAAAAAATCGAAGCAAATAAAAATAAATGAATACCGTGTGGTGATTCTACCATCCATGAGCTAAAATTTTGCTGAACAAAGTTACGCCGAATGTCTTTTCAATTTTGAGTTACAACACCTTTTGTATGTGTGCGTCTTATTCGAACTCTTACCCCACCACTGGGGCAAAAGTTCGAATCTAGTGTTTGTGGAATTTCGCTAACCGTAGCACACTATTTTGACACTTTGGTAATATAAATACCTGAAACCAATTAATATTTGATGTTGGAACTGGAATACACTTCAAAGTTTGATCTGGATTTTACCCAAATCAGGGTTAAATTTACTACACCAAAAATTAGTAGTTTTACGACAAATTCAGATAAAACAACATTTTTTTCAACTTTGATCGCATTTTCTCACTAATTCCATCATTTTTAGAGATAATATATACATTTTACACAATTTCAGGTTTTTACCTGAAGTTGCCACATGACTCGAACTTTTGCCCCACAATTCGAACTTTTGCCCCACTATGTGTAAAATATGATTTCCAAATCAGTTTTGCAAAACGTTATACATGCTATAGCATCTTCAAAATATACCTAGTTACGCCCCAAAATAAAAGACCGAGTTCGATTTCATAAAAATTTAATTAAAGCGTTGGAAGGACCATCGCAAATTACATTTTTTTGATCAAAAAACAACATTTTGTCATAACTTTTCGAAACATTGATCAATTTTTATAATTTTTGGAGTGAAAGACTCATTTTTAAAAAGGTTTCGAACAACCTTGACACCCAAAAGAAATAATTTGAATTGCGCTCAAAAACTTCAAAAGAAACTCTTGCCCCACTTTACTCTATAATGCATACATTTAATGCAAATACTATCATTCTAAACCAGTGTTTCCCAAACTTTTAGGAGGTATCGCTCCCTTGGTGCTGAAGAAAAATATTTTTGCCACAGGTTTGATTTTTATAAGTAAAAGGCTGAACCTATGCTCAGCTAAAGCCCATTATTTTAGGATACCCGGGATTTTATGTATCTGCATAGGTAACGCTCTAATTTTGATTTCATTGCATTATAAACGCATTGATTTTCTACAAATGATATTAAGTTTATAAGGCCTCCAACCCTTGGCTAGTTCACTGAATAGTATAATAGTGCAAACCCAAAATGATCGAAGATTAGAAAACAAATATCAAATTATTGTTCGTGTGAAAATTATAATTTAGAAATATATCGGAGTTTTTTTTTCAAATGTAGCACAGTTACCCAGTGATTGAGAATTCAGATAATGTGGGTGATCCAAGTTGACAAAGCCTCATATAAATTTGAGAACTTCCTATGTTTTAATTAAATTGTCAAAGCTAACGCTAACACAAAGTCTTATTTGATGCTGAATAAGGCGCTTCAGATGGTTTCATGAGTGTTTCAGAAAGCTTCAGGGTGACTTGAGGGACGCTTCTCAGGGGGTGCCAGGGAAATTCCAGAGGTTCTCAGGGGCGTTTCAAGTAGTCTCAGGGGCATTTCAAAGTGGTCTCATGAGATTTCAGGGACACGTCAGCGAGGTCCCCGGGGGTTTCAAGGTAGGTCTCAGGGACGCTTCAGGGTATCTCAGGGGCGTTTCAGGGGGCTTCAGGAGGGTTTGAGAAGGCCCCAGGGATCTCAGGGCAGTTTAGTGTGTCCCAAGGGCGTAAAGCATCTCAGTGTGATTGCAGGAGACCTCTGAGGCATTTCAGAGGGTTTCAGGGAGAGTTGCGAGAGATGTCAGAAGCGTTTAAAGGGGGTCCCAGGGAGTTTCGGGGGCTCAAGAGGTCTCAGGGGTTCTTCAGGGGTTCTCAGAGGCGTTTGAGAGGATTTCAGGGGGCTCCGGGGGTACTAGTAGATCCTTAAAACGCCCCTGAGATCTTCTTGTAAGTCCCTTGTATCTTTTGGTACCCCCTGAAATTCTCTTAAATGCATATGAGATTCCTTGAAACACCTCTGAAACGTTCCTGTAACCTTCTTCTGCTCTTCCCTATAAACTCCCCCTGGCCACCGATGGCAGAGCACAGTGTTTTATTTTGCCGATTTCGTGCGCTTTTATAATAACTTTTCTACCGTTGATTTTTGCGATATAGTTTCTTCGGAAAAGTTTCTACATAAAACAAAACGCATCTTTTGACATGAAGAGATCATCCATCAATCCACCTATAAGTGAGATGAAAAATATATATTTTTTCTTCAAACTATGCAGATAGATTTGATGTCTTCGACAAAGTTGTGTAAAATGCAATTTTCATCAACTTTGTCAAAGACGTCACAATGCTTTATCTCATACTTTACAAGATGTATTGCGTAGTCTGTACATGACCTCTCCTACAAACCATATATTTCTTCAAAACTTTTCAACGAGAGGCAAAAAGTTTTGATTATTTTAACGAGTCATGAAAAAATAAACAATAAAAAATCACCAACTTATTTTATTATA
Organism: Aedes albopictus; assembly: GCF_035046485.1. Classification (NCBI taxonomy): domain Eukaryota; kingdom Metazoa; phylum Arthropoda; class Insecta; order Diptera; family Culicidae; genus Aedes; species Aedes albopictus. Next base: position 282,809,502 of record NC_085136.1, on the reverse strand, counting down.
CCTTGGTTAAAACCATGATTTTTAATTTATTTAACAAAATTGTTGAGCATACAAAAATTACAATTTTGCAGAACATTGCAACATTATATCTCTTTAAATGATTAAGTTATTGAATAAACTTGAAATTTGATCATTATTTATTTACCATAACTCCCGAGATGAACTAGCCTAGGGTTAAAAATCTCGTTGATACAGACAAAAAAAATAACCATAACACATAAGCATAGATTTTCAAACAAAAGTTTAAGTTGTTTTTTTTTATACTGAATCAGAAGGATGAATCACGAGCTCGCTGCACTTTACGGCGAACCCAGCATCCAGAAGGTGGCCAAAGCCGGAAGGATACGGTGGGCAGGGCATGTTGCAAGAATGCCGGACAACAACCCTGCAAAGCTGGTGTTTGCAACTGATGCGGTTAGCACAAGAAGGCGTGGACCGCAGAGAGCACGATGGGCGGACCAGGTGGAGCGTGACTTGGCGAGCATGGGCGCGACCGAGGATGGAGAGCGGCAGCCACAAACCGAGTATTGTGGCGTACTATTGCGAATCTTTTCTGAAATCCGCATACTGGTCAACAACTTGTGCGCCGACAGCCCGTGCGCCGGGTTGTGCGCCATACAAAATGTAAATAAACAAGTGTCAAACTGGTTTGCGCCAAGAGCTCTATCTCTCTTAGGGTTCGGATCCATTTTTTGTCTAAAACATTGGACTTCCATATGTCTGGAAATAATGTACAACAAAGATATTATTGACGATAACAACGCTTTTACTTCATTAAACCACTGATTAATAGTGATTTGGCTAGTGAAAATCTTGGCGCATAGGCAATCGGCGCGCAAATTGTGCGCTGGTGTGCGGATTTGAGTTAATCGTCGCAAAGTGCCCACCACACATTATACCCTGGCGCGCAACCTAGAGGTCGAAGAGAAACTTGTCGAAATGCTAAAAATTCTCTAGAAGCTCAATATTGTTGATTATGTCTTGTCTTAATGACGTTGAACAAATAAATGTATGTATGTATGTATATGTCTGACACAAAAATTCATTTATTCATAGGGTGACGAAAAGTATTGTTCTTTTCGTCATGGGGGGTTTTTGTGGGCTGAATTGCTTGAAATTTGGGCATATAACTGAGCTTGGTTGGGAAGGATTTGAGGCCAACTTTGAGTTCAACAGGTTTCGAAAACCCTCCCATAACAAAGAGAACAAAACTACCGAAAATACGTGAGTTCGCCTATACATAGATACCTAGTTTTGTTCAGAAAAATAGCTTATGGATAGAAGACCGTTGGTGTTTGTTTCGTTGTAGCTTCTTAGTCTTGACCAAACCAAAACGAAATTATTTTATTTCGTCCAACGTTTCGGCCCGTTTGGGACCTTTCGCTGAAGTCCCTGAAGAAAGTCTCAAATGGACCCGTAACGTTAGACAAAAAAAAGCGATTTGATTTGGTCAATACTGAGAAGCTACAACAAAACAAAATATACAGGGTGCGGCAGGAAAAAATGCGAAAAGTTCAAGGCACTATTACACACTAAATATAGGATAAATATGTGTATTTTTTCATGACAGTGTATAATTCAATGTCTATATTCTAGCACTGAAAAATAAAAATGCACATATTTGTGTTTAACATGTGATAATGTAGGCCTAATAAGCGGATATCAATAAACTGTGCGCCCAATGGTCATTAAACAAAATGATTATAACAGTAACAAAATTAGCTCAAAATCGATGAACAACCAGACCACACAGATCCAGATCCATGTAGTTTCACATAACAGATGAAATAAGTACATATATTTGATGATATTGTAGAGAAAATCAAAAATTTTGTTTTATCAGATGCGAAATTTAGCGACCTGTGTGATTTTTTGCGGTTTGAAAATTCTGGTTGTCTTCATCTTCAGGCGCCGTCCTGTAAAGGTTAGTGACCAAAATGGGAAATTTTTTAATTAACTTTTCAGAAAACTAGCCTATTATAGATCATGGAACGTTGAAACATAGATTGGTTAATGTCAAATGGACGAAAATGAGGTTTGAAGTTGAAAAACACTTTCGCATTTTTTCCTGCCGCATACTGTAGATAGAAGAGAAGTATCACCGCATGGCATTAATTTGTATTCTTCTATTGCGGCTTGTTGGGAAAAATGAATATTCAACGAAGGTCCAACTTTTGGTCCACCTTGCTGTATAGTTAAATCAATGCAATGATATGTGTAATGCTCGTTGTTACTTGAAACCCCGTTTCGATTATGTTTAGCAGATAACATCAACATGTTTCCGAGAATTGCGCAAACTTTCTCCTGAATGTGTAATTCAAACCATACCTCCATCACTTATTCCACCAAAGTTCTCCACACCTCATCACAACATCTCGCCATGCGTCTCCGTCGTCGCAAACCAACCACATTTTGTTCTTATGGCGCGGTGCGAGTTACCAACAGTAGGTAGGTAGTAGGAAGAGTGTTGCAACATCTCATCCATGCTGCTTGGTCTATTTGGCCGACTGGTTGACTGGCTGGCTGCTTGCTGCCTGACTGTGTTTGGTTGGCTAGCTATAGCCAAGCCGTGCGGCGATTGGAGGCGGTCCGTTCTGGCATCAGTTCGCGTCGAACTGGCATCGTAAGAGGTTGTCCGGCGGTGAGCTTCCGATCGCGCTGCTGCGTTGGTTCGCATGTCCGTTTGATATCCCGGTGGTGCGTTTGTTGATGTGTTGTTAGTGGTTCGGTCTGGTCCGGTTCTGAAGGGACCGGGTGGTTACCAGCCTTCCCACAATTTCCTGAGGTGTGAAGTGTGTTTTTGGGGTGCTAGCGGGTGGTAGAACTTGGTTAAAGGTGGCGTTGGGAGTGTGTTTAAGTTCTGCCATCGAAACTGTTTCCAAGTAAAGTGGCTTGTGTGATTAACCGAAATTGTGGTGGACCCCATTCAGTCGTCGAGGTCAATCTCAAATTGAAGTCAGATCTCTCTATCACGGATCGGAGGAATTTCGGCCTCCACCACAAGCTGGATAATCGGAGAACCCGGAGAAGGCACGTGAAGAATGTAGTGCAATTTTTTTGGAAAGTAACGGAAGATAATTCGAAAAAGTGTAGAAGCTACGCCCAAAGAAGAAGCCAAGAGAAAAGCAAGCAAATATAACTGGTGATTGATAATTGAGTGCTCCGGGGGGAAGAAGCATCAATCTCGGCATCAAGAAGTGCAAAGTGGGAAAAAGTAAGAAATTGATGTGTCATGTGAAAACAACCAGATATCTACGCCGCAGTGCACCCGTTTGTTCGACAAACCCCGCGAACGAAGAGTTAATACCGGAAACGGATTCCCGTTGATTGCTCCCGGTGTGAGTGATTGTGTGTGTGTACGAGGTGTGTGAAATTGTAAAAGCGATCGTTCAACTTGCTCAGCTACCGGGCGAAAAGAGGATAATATACCCCACATTGGGCCCGAAGTGTTGGTTGCCTGCTGTCTGAGCTGCCTACTCCAACACTTTGCAGAAACGTGATCCACGGCGAGCGGTCGATCGATCTATCGACCGATCGAAGCAGCGAGGAAGCAATTAGGTTTTCTACAAATAAAAAGGTAAATTCGCAAAGCCCAATAGACATCAATTATTTACGGGAGCGAGCATCTTCAATCGGCCTGATGGGGAGGAAAGCTCCAAACGCCAAGAAGACGGAGGAGAAAACGTTTTTCTATTTTCGTCTTCTTCGCTCGAACATTAATGGTTCTAATTACACCTGCTGCCTTCCCCCCTTCGATCGGTGGTGAAGAGGGAATCAATGAACAGCATAACTACCTTGCTATTAGAAACATTTTTTTTTTCGGTCAAGATCGTGGATCGACCGCCGATCATCGATTGCCAGTAAAATGTTGAGGCTCGTGCAAATGCAAAGTTGATCCGCTGATCAACCGATAGAACAGTACGAGCCAGCCTTCTCGATATTACTTGCAAATTTATGCAATCGCAGAATACTTGAGCATCTGTGTGGTGATCTGCAATCAATAAACATGATATATTTGAATTTTTGAGGCCACCTTTAACCAAGGTTTCAAGGTAGCGGTAAGTGCTGAGGAGAACTTAGAGGATACTAAATCTTAATTTATTGCCATTATAGGCGCAAATTTGACAAGATTATGATTAAGTTTTTGCGAGCTGTTTGCATTTCCAGGACAAGTTTCGAATAAAAAAAAAATCTAAAAAACCGCGCCGAGGTCACCAAATCTACACCAGCCAGTACAAAAATACAGGGTGTTAGGGTCGTGAGTGCAAACTTTTTAAGGTGTGGTAGAGGACCATGAATGGTGAAAAAAATTGTTCAACGCATATGGTCAAATCTCAACCGTTACGTAATTATTGAACTTTCCATGTTTTTGATTATTATTGCCTTAACTGGCTATAACTCGAAAATGGTCAAGCTTATAGCAATTTTTTGACTCTTATTCGAAAGATTATTAAATTTTCTATCAAATGACACATTTGAATCGATTAGTTTAGTTAAATAACTTAAGTTTTCTAGACAAAATAGCTCACAAGTAGTGTGTTTTAATTTGTTTTTGTCAATTATTTTAAAAAAATGCGTAATAAATTAAAATTGTCTTTTACGCAAAGTTGTGGTCCCTGTTCCACTCTACAATTCGTTATTTGACATCAAATTTCTACCTCTTATCGTTTTCTTGCAATTTCGATTTAGCTACAGCGGCATAGTGCGTGAAAAGTGCTTACTTGTACAGTTGCAAATTTATGATCTGAAATGCGATATCTAAATCGAAATTGCAAAGAAACCATAAGAGGTAGAAGTTTGGTGTCAAAGAACGAATTGTAGATTGGAACAGGAACCACAACGTTGCCTAAGAGAGAATATTAATTTATTACGCCTTTCTTTTTCAAGATAATTGACAAAAACAAATAAAACACACTACTTTTGAGCTATTTTACTCTAGAAAACTTAGTTATTGAACTAAACCAATTGATTCAAAGATGTCATTTGATAGAAAATTTAATAATCTTTTAAATAAGAGTCAAAAAACTGCGATAAGTTTGACCATTTTCAAGTTATAGCCAGTTAAGGTAATGATAGTACAAAACATGGAAAGTTCAATAACTACGTAACGGTTGAGATTTGACCATATGCGTAGAACAACTTTTTTCACCATTCATGGTCCTCTATCACCCCTTCAAAAAGTTTGCACTCACGAACCTAACACCCTGTATATTGAAAATGAAGAAAATTTCCTTTCAGAGAAAATCAATTATTTGATATATTAACCTTCTCTAGCCTATGCGATTATATGACAACTTCTACTAATTCCAGATTCATCACAAATTGTTCAGAATTCCAAATCTCTCATATCCTTACAGATTGGACGCTTTTTCAGGACTTCTGAAAATCAATTTCAGTGAACTTTATTGTAGAAAAAACCCAAATTAATCCACCTAGTGGTGATAGTGCCTTTCTCGTCGAACATGTTTGTGAGATATAGGTGGCGCCATGGTTATGGAAGATAGTATATAAACATAATACGCAGTCAGATGCGCTCTGCGGTGATATATGCAACTCGTCAATGTTGGTATCACGAAGGATACCGATCGCAGCAGGCGCACTAAAGCGAGCCACAACTGTGCTCGGCCTCATTTTGCGAACGAACAACTGGCGTGGTAAATTGAGCAGCAAACAACGCTCAGGGTGATTCCTAATCCGGAGGAAATCTAAAGCTTCACAATGTTCTCACAATCTTTCCGACAACGTAAGTCAGAGTGTTTCTGAATCCGAATATTTTTATAGAAAAGCAAGCATTTTATCAAAGACATCTTTGAATTGACTTAAAACTTATTGATTGCACATAGTCCGACGTTATGTTCAACGTATAAGCAGGGCTGAAAAATATCAGACTTCTCAGTTGACTGCTTGAGCACTTTTTGAGCACCTTCACTAACACTGGAGGCTGATCAATATCAAGACGATAATAACAAGCTAAGCTATAACTCTTTACACAATCACAGATCACAAAAATTTTTTCTGAACATTTGGGCTATATCTTATTGACCGTTGAAAACAAGAGCGAGTATAGTGCGACGTCTGTTTGTATGTGGGTTTAATTTGTAAGATTTTGTTCTCTTACACATATTTATCGCTTGCATTGATTTTATTTACTTTCGTAGTTCCGGCGAAGCACCAAACGCTGGTTGTGCAACCCTACCGGTAGTCAGTAATGTGGTGTGAGCCTATTTTATAGTTAACCGTTCCACGGGTAATTCAAAAAGCCGTGATGTGATATGTTGCATGGTACATTTGGTTACTTTCGATGCGGTACCGGAACAGGTTCCGGAGCACACTGGGTCTCCCAAATATAGTCTGAGACTATTTCATTGCTATCGATCATTAGGTTATCCAAAAAAAAAACACGATTTGATTTATCTCATGCATGGGTGGGTATAGATCACTTTTACATTTGACCACTTCCAGTGGGACACCCAGAACTGGTTTCGGGACACTACCGGTTGTCTAAAATATGGTCTGAGGCTATGTTCTTACGAATCGATCATCGTGTATTCAAAAAAAGCTGCTATTTGATGTACTGTCATACACTTATTTGTGCATTTCGCCAGTTCCGGCGAGACACTCGAAAGTGGTTCCGGTACACTACCGGTAGTCTTAAAGTGGCCTGAGACTTTTCTTGCTGACCGTTCTACGCGTCATCGAAAAAGCCGATATTTAATGCGCGGTGTGCATGCGTTTGGTTCCGTTCTACATTTGACCACTTCCGACGGAGCACATGGAACCGGTTTCGGCACAGTATTGGTTTTCCAAAGTGTGGTCTATGATTGTTTCTCTTGTTAATCGTTCATCAGGTTACCAAAACAGCTATGTATGGGGTTGGTTCTCCTTTACCTTTGATCACTTCCGATGGGGCACCCTTAATCGGTGAGAAATACTACCGGTTGTTCCAAATATGGCCGGAAACTTTTTTTTTGCCAATCAAGATACCTAAAAATCCGCGATTTGATTTGTCGCATGGGTTTGGTTTTTTGTTTGGCCATTTCCGGCGGGATACCCGGAACCGGTTCCGGATCACTACCGGTTCAGATACATATGGTCTGAGAATATTTTCCTGCTGTTCATCAGGATATCAAAAAAGCTACTATTTGATATGTCGCCTGTATGGGTTTGGTTAACTTTTAAACTTGGCCACCTCTGGCGGGACATCTGGAACCGGTTCCGGAACACTACTGTTTCCGATATGTTCTGAGAATGCTTTCCTGCATACTATTCATCAGGTTATCGAAAAAGCCGCGGTTTGATATGTCGCATGCATGGTTTTAGTTCAATTTCATATTTGGCCACTTCCGGCGGGACACCCGGAACCGGTTTCGGAACACAACCGGTTCAAATATGGTCTGAGAATATTTTCCTGTTAACCTTTCATCAGGATGTCAAAAAAGCCACTATTTGAAATGTCGCATGCATGGGTTTGGTTAACTTTTATACTTGGCCACCTCCAGCGGGACATCTGGAACCGGTTCCGGAATACTACCGGTTCCAATATGGTCTGAGAATGTATTCCTTCTTACTGTTCATCAGGGTATCGAAAAAGCTGCGGTTTGATATGCCGCATGTATGGGTTTAGTGCACTTTTATGTTTGGCCACTTCCGGCGGGACACCCGGAACCGGTTCCGGGACACTACCGGTTCAGATATGGTCTGAGACCATTTTTCTGCTTACCGTTCATCAAGTTAACGAAAATGCCGTAGTTTGATGTGCCGCATGGATGGGTTTGTAGCGTTTTCATATCTGGCCCCTTCCTGGGATACCGATCCGGAACACCTAAATGGCCTTAACTCCGGAACGGCTGGACCGATCCGAACCATTTTCAATAGGAAACAATGGGAACAGATTCCCCGTCGAATGAACCGTCGGTCATTAAAATCGGTTCAGGTTTACTGCCAAAAAGTGATGTGAGTTTTTTTTGTACACACACATACACACATACACACACACATACATACACACACACATACATACACACAGACATCACCTCAATTCGTCGAGCTGAGTTGATTGGTATATGTGACTCGACCCTCCGGGCCTTCTATAGAAAAGTCATTTTTGGAGTGAACATATAGCCTTTCCAGTACACTTAGTGTACGAGAAAGGCAAAAAGCAATTAAATCTAAATTTTTGGAATATTCCGGTGGAAAAGATGCGGAAAATTCTAGGGTAGGAGCCAAACAATCTTTCTGCAAAATTTCTTGATTTTAGTTTGTTTTTTCTTTTAGTTTAGAGAATTTGTAATAGTTTTTGAATTACAAAATTCTAAGGTTTTTACTGGCAAAAGTCTCGGAATTTCTGTAAATTTTTAGCAGCAACGTTGACTCTGTTGCTGGGAATTTCTTAAAGTGATGAAACTCAACACCCAGAGGAAATATTCGTACCTATGAAAATGTGTTATCCTGTGTGCTAACTTGCAGTAAATGGGATTTTACTTTTCGTGGCTTTTCGTGGGATTTTAGTTTCGTGAGTAGAATAACTAGCCACAGAAGCCCAATGCCGCGACTGTTCGTGTGACTAACATCTAGTGTGCCACGCCCTTACAGCGTCTCCAGCGGTACTAGAAGTGTCAAGTTAATTTTGTTTACAATAACAAAAGGTCCTCTACAAGATGGACACTTGAAAATAGTAAATTATTGCAATTAAAGTTATTAAAATAATTAAATACGAAATGTGATTACAGCGCCATTGGAGTTCTAGTGTATTTCTATTGTTTCGTGGCTGCCTTTTAGCGCTTCGTAATCTGAAGGAATTCTATGTAAGTTTAGTAATGCACCATTTTATCTCAGCCGAATTCGACTACGAAATTCCACCAAATATTTCTCCAGAACTTCCAGTGTACAATCTTTGCAAAATTTCACTAAAACGTAAACCTTTCAGAGCTAGAACGAAGCTCTTATCATTCTTTCACAACTTTTGTCATGTTTCTCCCCAGTGATTTTTCAATGCCCTTGCATTAGTCTCAAAGTAGTTCTACCAAAAATGTCAGCCATAGGTTGATCTATGTGTTTAGGCATAAATGACTCCAAGGGTTTCTTTTTTTTTTTAAAATAAGCATGGTATCCGTCAACAAAAACATTCAGAAACGTTCCACCAGGAATTTCAAAGAAATTTTTGAATTAATATTTGATTTATGAATATTTTGTGAATCTTTATATAAATACTTGTTTATCAAACTCATCAGATTACTGGATTTTTTGCAGGAAATTCCTTGGAAATGCCACCAACATTTATTCTGCAATTCTTAGAAACTTTATGGGTCCTTCAAGAACTCTTCATGTAACAATTTGTCATAGAAAACCCCCAGTAATATCATCTTCTGCTGATCATAATTCAGGACATAAATTCCATGCACCAACAAATTTTCAAACAACTTATTTTGGTATTCAACCAACTTATTTTGGTATTCAACCAAGAAATATTTATGAAAAACAACTTCACACAATGCACCAGCAATGGTCTCAAGATTATTAACCCGGGTGTGAATCTTCATCACGAAAAGAACCGCTCATTTGATTGCTGGACACTAGCGAACCTGGTGGTGGAAAGCAAGCTTTTTTGTACAGCGAGCATAGGGCGGGAGCAGAGGCACGCTTTGATGATTTTTTATTTCTCCAAGGAAATTCATTCCAATCTAGTTCTCCAAGTGACAATTTTACGACTTCCAGCTCGAAACTTCAAATTTGTTCGAAGATACACATCTGTTATTAATCATTTGATTTATAATTTTCATGTATTTAGATATTTGTCCCAAAAAAATACGCAAACGGTGGATCGCAGTAGGCCGTGTGCGGCGTGAATGGTTGTGTTTTCAAATAGTCTGTCATGTTTTTTCCCGGCTCCGCGTTACCTGTATTTGCCCAGCCAAATCTTGGTAGCTATTCCAGCGCTACACCACCCGGGTAGAGCTTAATGGCAAAAGAATGGCAAATTTTACCATTAAAACAGAATGTTTGAATGGCAAAATGTGTTATTTGTTTGTTTGAAATAAGAGTTAAAATAACAAAAATAATAACAAAATTTTGGTAGCAGAAAAACTTAAAAATAACTTATTTTGCCATTGTAATAACAAAGTAATGGTAAAGCATGCGGATTAAATTGAAGAACAAAATAAGTTATTATTGAGATATTGATAACAAAATAAGACCCAAATTAACTGTTATCGGCGAATAACAAAATATGACATTCTTGAGTTATTGATAACAGAATAAGAACAAATTTAGCTGTTTATGTGGCGATCAAAATAATGGTAGGTTTAGTTGTTCAAATTCAATTTTAAAATAATGGTTATTATTTCAAAGTAGCAGAAGAAAGGTAAAATGAGCCATTTCTTTTTTTTTCAATAAAATTCAATCAATGTAAAAACAGTTTTATTTTGTGGAAATTAAAAACTCAAAACGAAACGAACTTAAAAATCAAATTCACTCTGATAAACGTAGCCACCGTTATGCTTGAAATATACAATATAATAGTTCATGGTATATTAATAGTAAAATATGTTATGCTGCCTAATGTTTATAAATAATTTCTCACAACATCAAAATAATTTTAAATTTAGCTAGGAATGTAAATTATGTTATTGTTTTGATGTTTTATACAATTCTTTATAAAAGGTGCTAAATTGCAAGTTTTACCATGATAGTAATTTTTGTTATTGATGTGTTATTAAGCATTATTCATGAATAACATATCAATGACAAGATTTGCTATGATTGTATATTTTGCTATTGATTAGCTATTTTAAGATCTCATAATAACAGAAGAATGGCAAAACGAGATATGATGGCAAAACCAGTTATTATTTTGTCCTTTGTTTGCCATTAGCCTCTACCCGGGCATCCGGATGCATCCGGCAACATTTTCGCGCGCCATCCGGCAAGATGCTGCTGCTACCAGGTTCCGGTGTGTCGAAAGTTATCGTATATTTCGCATTTTGCCGCGTGGTGTCAAACTACTAGTAGGGCTACGTCACCCGTCCAATTTTCATTTGAAAAATGATTAGATTATATCTTTTTGAGCCCATGACAGTTGTCTAAACTGTCCGTTTTAGCGTACTTCGAAAGATTTCAATTCGGAATTAATTTCGTGTTTTCGTGATTAAGGGCTGCATTTCGTCATCATCTTCCTGTCTTTATCATGTATGTTTGGACGATGCCGTTGCGAATTGTCCGGAAGAGACAATAAGTTCGTTTTAGGAATGTTGAAATTCAATCGAGGCTGATCGTAGCGGCTTCCTTTTTTAAAACCATCTGTTTCCGCGTTGTTCTGCATATAGCCAGCCAAATTAGGAATTACTGGGGCCACTATGCAATTCCAACATTATACAAGTTTGTCTTTTTCTTATCAGAATACCGTGAGCCGTCTGCATTTTCGTGTTATTTCCGTGTGTTTGGGAGACGCAAATGGAAGTCAACAATTTCGTCTCCAGGGTAACGAAATTCGAAAAAAATTAAACTCCGATGCCTGAACGATGATATGCAGACGATGATATGCGACGTATGCAGTGGCTTTTTTTCTCCTACTAATAACCAGTGCTGAAAGCTCATTTCAGAAGCTAAATCTGAAAATATGGTATATGAAAAACTTGTGCGGTTAGATCAGCTCCTCAAAAAAGTCACGGAAAACCGTTCTCACTTAATATTTAAGGTCAATGTTATCGACTATCTTCGAAACATGCCCATTTATATGCATGATGAATACCAATTGTTTTTCCGTGACTTTCTTGTAGAACTGATCTAGCCGCACAAGTTTTTCTTATACCGTATTTTCAGGTTCAGCTTCTGAAATGAGTTGTAGGTGATTGAATCTAGATATGTCAAAATGATATCTTCAGCACTGCTAATAATTTCTGTGATGTCAATAAGGGAGGCAAAGGTCTCAGTTATTTTACTAAGTAGGCATCCATCTTCCCATCCTTTCCCATCAGCAGCTGTTGCAATGATGCAGCCAGGACAGCTCTTGGTCGTTGGTGGATTGCGTCAATGGGGCTGTCCATAAACCACGTGGTCATGAGGAGGGGGGGGGGGGGTTCGGCCACTGACCATTTTGTATGGACAAATAAATTTTTTTGTATGGACTAATGACCACGCGGGGGGGCGGGGGGTGTTGAAAAGTCCCACAAAAATGACCACGTGGTTTATGGACAGCCCCAATCCTGTCTTAGAGTCAGTGATGAGGCCCACCTAGGTAACAATTTGATTTGTACAGCGTTTTCCCAACTATTTTAAAGCAACCTTCATTTGCACAAAAGCTGAGTGCAAGATGTGCAATCCTTCATTCAGCTCCTAAACATCTAATTTTGATGATTTTATTCAACCTGTAGCTGATTTGAAGTTCGTTGAAAGGCTGATTTAAGGCTTAATTTGCGCTTCATCAGTGACCAATCTAATGTATTCAATGTGATTGAAAATTAAAAAAAAAACACTTTTTAAGCTTATTTTTTTGATTTGCTGCCATTTGTTTCCAGAAGAGATGTGCAGGAATGTATTAATCAATCTGTGGTATAGCTGGGAATTGAACTCGGACCTTTAAATTTATAGTCTCTTACCTTAGCGCCTACATCACACACAATGATTACACATCCTCAAAAACGACAACTTGTTGTGTCGGAATAATCAAGAACATAAGCTTAACTAAACCTGTATAGAGGCTGAAGAATACGGACTCCACGAAAACATTGTTTGGGTCAGCCGTCATACATTATTTGATTAAAGGTTGAACAACAAATGATTAATTCTGTATGTTGATGTATGTTTCAAAGCTGGTTACCATGCTGGTTACACAGATGAATAGTATCCTGTTCTACTTGAAATTCAGCCATTTATGTTCGCTGATTAAAGAGGTTGGACATGCCATACTTCAGACCAATATTCAGCTGTCATTGTGTTCAGCCACTGACACCATAAACCAGCAAATGTTCAGCTAATACTCTCACTGTTCAGCATTCATATACTTGGAAAATCTCTGTGCATTCAGACCCAATCCTGGATTGCCTGTTCGGTACTTTTTTAACGAAAATAAAACAGCCGACCTATTTCGGCTAAAACGTACGCTAAACCTATGACACCAACACTACAACCGCACACGGAATAAGTGACTTCCGGAAAAACCAAGCAGCAGCTGGCACTAGTCACAGTCACCACGAAGCAGCATCGCTAAATGTGCCGCACCACGTTTACACTACTCGTGATAAACCTGCACACCATACATCAATAATTAGTGGAACAAGCGATCATTTGGGCCACCAAAATCATCACTTCGATAACAGACGATCGCAAAGGCGCTTCGTCCCATTGACGACTTTGGAGGAACGTTCTCGGAGACTCGAGAGAGCACAAAATCTGACCGGAGGACTGCATGAAATCCGGTAAAACAAGCGCCTTTGGGGCGATACACAAATTATGTCACGCAAAAATCGAACTTTTTCAACCGCCTATCACAAGTAAGCAGGAGCCGGCCCCATCGGTGCCGAAGAGGACCACCCGAACATCGGGTCTTCGAAGTTGTGCCAATGTTGGCGTTCTGAACGTTTGCGCCATCGAAGCGTGAGCAGCCATAGCTGCGTGCAAGTAGCGGAGAGCATCATTACGGGGCCCCGTTCAACGAGAGCTGCAGTCATCAGTGTAATCACATCAAGGTACCTTTAGCATTAAGCAGTTCTAGATTTAAGCTGTAATGTGGGGAATGTGAGTCAATAACATGTAACTGTTGTATAATTGATGAATGAGCGCGCCACATTGACTGCCCGAGTACGTCATTGACCTCTTAGCTGCTTAGCCGGGTACGAACCTTAAGTGTAACAGGTCTCGATCACTCAATGGGCGCCTTTGTTTTTTTTTTATTTGGAAATTTGGGTTCAATATAGTTTCAATTGAAAAACCATAAATAAAAGTTGTAATAAATACCATATTTATGCGAAAGTAAGACGATTTTCAAAGAAATTGCCTACTTTTAGGGGTTTAATGTTTTTTTTAGGGAGCCGGGACCCGTGGCTGTAGAATACGAGGTATTCGGAATATTTAGGGATTCTTACAGTTTACAATAATATAGAATATTTCACACACACGTTTATTTTGGTTCTTCCCACTGTCACTCCCCGAATCTAACTGCCTATCAATCCCAACGCTTACTATGTTCTACCGAACCTAACACTTTATGCTTAGAGTCAGACCCTACAATCCTCCCAACAATAATGTGGTATTAATTTCAATAGTTCACGTGCTCAACTACTTCCGTCAATATTGACGCTCAGATATACGCAACACGCAACATATTCGTATGCTCTAATATTACTAGAAAACTAAAACTTTAGTTATGTTTTGTTTCGACTATAGTTGTAACATTGGATATGTATTGCAATATTATCCTAAATACTAATGATTCTAGCACAAATTGTATTTCCTATATTATAAAGGTTTAACCTATCTAGCTCACTTACCGTTGAATTACGCTTTTTATGTTTTCTTCTGAATCATTCAATACTTAGTTTAGTATAAAAGCTTGTCGATTCCAACAACATATTTTATACCTCTTATATATAACACGTACTCCTCCGCGTCTGTGGCTTTATGTACCTTCATCCCCAGTATTCAGTATATTGTTGCTAGTGATTGTTATGCCTGTATGCGCATCAACCTGGCTCTTCCAACTCACATATTCTATTCTCCCCCTTCTCAAAACACTTGGAGAACAGTGTTTCCGCTGCAATAGAAAATTATATTTATAGAGGTATGTTACGTATCTTACTCAAAACTTTATATTCAATGGCAAACCAATTTCTTCATGCATTCGATCACGAACTCATCCAGAGAATCTCTTTGCATCATCTAAAAATCAATATCTTCGACAGGGACTGGATGCTAAAATATATAAATATTATAAATATTATAAATCTATAGATTGTGGTCACAGCCGATCCTCATAAATCGATAGATCTAGTGATGCTTTCAGTTTTGTATTCTATTCACTTCTATCAAATATTCCTTTAAGTGTTGTTCCAGAACATCACTCAAATATTATCTGAAAGACAATTACCGATTAAGTTGATTAAATAAAAAAATAATAATATAGAGTTGTTTAACAAAGTTTGGAATTTGCTCAAGTACAAGTTCTTTTTTTTCGCCAACTAAACTAATAATCAAACTGGCATCTGCGTTGAGAAACGCTTATTTTCACGAAATGTGGCTACGGCTACATATGTATCATGAATAATTATTGTCTCTACTTAAACACCTTAAGATGCCCCAGGTTTGATTGTAGAATTCTTCAAACGATTCAATTTTTTTTAATTGTTTGAACGCTACTTGTTTAATTGCAACAATCCTTTGAACGCTTTTAGTTTGATTTAGTAAATCCTTCAAACGCTACTGATCATAACTAAATCCTGACGCTATTTGTTTGAATTTCGCAATCATTGGAACACTATTGGTTCGATATTAATGATTGAAGGTTTATGCAACGCCGTTTCAATTTTAACAATCCTTTGAACTCTATTAGTTCAATATCTACAATCTTTCGAACGCTACAGGTTCATTTTTTTTAACAATCCTCTTAATGTTACTGAATCGATTTTAATAAAACCTCGAACGCTACTGGTTCGATTTTGCCAATCCTTCAAACGCTACTGGTTAGCTTTTAATAATTCTTCGAACGCTCCCGGTTCAATTTAAGGTGAAGGTTGCTCGAGATCATAATAATAAGCTTGGCTCCCGCTCTAAGGCAGCATCCATTTATTACGTAACGCTAAAATCGACATTTTTAGACCCCCTCTCCCCCCTCCTTAACGCTTTTTTGTATGAAAATTCTAAAATTTTTGTATGGACCGTAACGCTCAGCCGTACTCCCCCCCTCCCCCTATAGCGTTACGTAATTTGTGGACGGCGCCTAATAATTCTCTCAACCACCCACTCAAAACAAACAAATCAGACGGCGCACAGTGTAGTGTGACTTGGTCAAATAAACTCACAAAAACATTCCAAAATGAGCTGTAGTAAAATAGCAGTTTTACCTTTGAATTTTGGCACACATTTGATTTATTGCATATGCCCAGTACACAATTTGTTCTTTTAAAACATTTTTAAATTTATTCAAATTCCTACTTTGCCCAATATTTTCACCAATTATCCCATTGTGCACCACTTTATTTACGTTTTTGTTGACAACTCTCTCCTCTCTTCTCCCGTACTTTCTCTCTGACCGTAGAAAACTACCGTGCTATGGGGTGACATTCATTGATGTAATTTCAACTCATAAACAGCGAACGATTGTTCTGTTATCCATTGAAATCACATTGGCAGTATGATATTTAAAATAGGTAAAAAGATTAACAAAATAACAGCCTTGTTTCGTGATAAACATTAACTGCGGTTTAATCAATTTCACCGTACGTTGAACAATACCACTCAGTTTAACGGTAGGCTTTTCCGTTTTAGCGAACCGCGATGTAGATTGATCCGGATTTTCGACCACGAAAGTGGAAAACGCGTAAGTTTTTCGCGATAAACGGTAGATCAGGCGAAAGTGAGGACAATTTCACGTAATCGATCAATTTATTACAGTGCTGTGTTGTTTGGGAGACTGCTAAAAAATAGTTTAAAAAAGGTGGACGCACTTGACCAAGAAAAAAAAAGTGCAGTGTGTGCTACATTTTGGCACGAAATAGTGGAAAGATTGTGAAAAATGCAAAGTAGTACTTCTCGACGGACGAAAAATATAGTTGTCTACCACCAGTAGCAACCTAAGTGCATTTTAAGAAGGTAAGCACGTATAATTTTGAGAATTTGTTTGCTTACTTCCGCGCTATTCGACGACTAGGGTGAGGGGAGGGAGGTATAAGAGAGAGAGTGTCGGCCATACTCGCTGCCATTTTGTAACCCCAGCAACTATGTCCTTAAACAAATCTTCGTACGCCACTAGTTGGATTTCGAAAATCCTTCGAACGCTCTTGGTTCAATTTCAACAATCCTTGGAACGCTACTGGTTCGATTACAACAATCCTTCGAACGCTACTGGTTCGATTTTTTTACAATCCTTCGAACGCTCCTCGTTTGATTTCAATAATCCTTCGAAAGCTACTGGTTCGTTTTCGACAATCCTTCGAAAGTTACTGGTTATACTTCAATGATCCTTCGAACGCTCCTAGTTCGACTTTTACTATCCCTCGAATGCTCCTGACTCGATTTCAATAATCCTTCGAACGCTATCTGTTCGAGTTCGACAATCCTTTGAACGCTACTGGTTCGATTTTTTACAATCCTTCGAACGCTACTGGTTCGATTTTTTTTCCAATCCTTCAAACGCTCCTGGCTCGATTTCAATCATCCTACGAACGCTACTGGTTTGATTCCGACAATCCTTTGAACGCTACTGGTTCGATTTGTTTTTTCAATCCTTCGAACGCTACTGGTTCGACTTTTTTTTACAATCCTTCGAACACTACTGGTTCGAGTTCGACAAACCTGTGAACGCTACTGGCTCGGAATATGAATTTGTCTAACACTACTAACGCAATAAAAAATAGGTGAATGCTACTGATTCCCTGCAATTGCGAAAGATCCACAAACACTGCTGATCAATTTTCATTCTTATTCGAGCCTTGTTATACATCAACTACTGCTAATGGAAAATTTCTTCTTATGAATGTTATTACATCGTTCCAATCCATGGACGCTACTTATTCGTTCCAATTCGTGAACACTACTGGTTCACGTCAATCAATGAAAACTAGTTCATTCTAATACAAAAACGCCATCAATTGTTTCCAATAAATAGACGCTTCCAGGAGCCATTACACTGTTTGTCATTATGCCAAATATTTGCCATTGCAGTCAGAAATTCATCCAAGGTTGCTATGATTCACGTTGTGTTGGTCATTTGTTGGTATTGATTGACCAAATATTTTCCATGTCTAATAATAAATTCTCGGAGCGAGTGAACTTAAAATTCATCGCTGCACTCATCTATGGGACCTTAATCCGTAAACGCTACTGTTTCATCTCAATTCATTCCACTTGAACGTGAATAGTTCATTTCCATTCCCCTAAGATGGTAGGCTTTTCGCACCACGATGGCATAATGCACGTTCAGCGTGCCTGTCTGGGTCAAGTTGACCCCAACATCCTACTAGGGTTTATCTGGTTATTTGTCAACCCTACCGGCTGATTTCAATTCGTGAATACTGCTGATTCATTCCAAACCATACATACATCTGGCTAGTTCTTGCTCATGGACGTTACTGGTTCATTAAATTGTTTTTGAGCGTTACTGACTCATTTAAATCACAAAACGTTGCTGGTTAATGGTTCTCACATAAATGCCTCTAGTTCTAAAAATCAATTAAACATCTCTGCCCACACACCTACAATGGGTTACAATAATAATAATGCCAATTATTCTCCCCTCTGTTTAGTTTTACACTTCAAGAATAATTCAATTTATATTCCTCTATTGACATCATACGCGCCAACTTGTGACGTAGTTGGGGGGGGGGGGGGCGAAGCTCGCCAAAATTGGACAATATTGACCTTTTTTCAGCTCAATGTACTAGTTTTCACGTGAATATGCCCAAACAAGGTAAACTGCGTCGATATTTTCCGGATTTCATTGATTTTGAGAGGTCTTGCCCCCCCAACTACGTCACAAGTTGGCGCGTATGATTGACATTGTAGCTTTATGAGTAGTACGCAGATCGCAAGAAATTTCTTGGCCTATCTCGATGCGTGGAAAATTCAGGCAAGGAATCGCTCAAGAAATAATAAAGCGACGCTTTATTCCGGATTTTAGTACGGAGCTGAAACGAAACGTCAAATCAAATAGGGTTGCTGTTAGAGATGGGCAATCAGATCCGGACCCGTTGAAAAGATCCGGATCCGTGCAGTGAGTGAGCGAACCGTGGTTCTTTTCCAGAGAGAGCCGGATCACCCGTCCGCGTGCCTCTGTACGAAAGACCCGAAAAAAGAACCGTTCGCTCCTCTTTGCATCGCTCTATGGATTACTTGCAGCTCATTCTCTCAGACACAGCACACGACACTCAGGGTGCCGTTATAGTTACGCGTGAGAGTGAGAGTGCGCGTGTGCGAAGCCGCAAAAACTAATATCAACAACAGCAAATCCACGAAAATCCTTTGGACGCGCACTCCCACTCTCACTTTGAAGCGGCACTATGTCGGCGCCGTCACTCTCTTGATGTGTTATGGCATTCCCGCATCCACCTTACCCCCTAGCAACGTGTTTGTGTCGTTCGAGTCAGGCCGCCCAGGACAGTCGGATCTGCGCTCTTCCGATTGAGCATCGTGTGCGTTGTTAGCGGACCGCATGCGTGAATTCTTCGCTAGGGAACAGAACGCGGTTGGTATACGACTGTAGTGGTGAGGGTTCGGAGCCACCGCTGCTGGCTTGGCGTAAGGAAAAAGCACGTTTCGTAAAGTTATGACTGCTCAGTGCGGTTCGGTCATTCATGACTGAGCCGCAGATCCGTTCAGAAGATCCGATTCACTAGAGTGATTGATCCGACTCGGTTCCGATCACTGAAGTGAGCCGTTTTGCCCACCTCTAGTTGCTGTGTTAAATTTCTTGACCATTCCGGTCACGGAAAAATAATGCATTGAACGAAAATTACTTGAACGATTCCGTTTGAAGTGCATACCTCGCATAACAAGGAATCAAGAACTTCAATAGACTATTGAAAATTATTGTTCTAGATACTAATATGAACCTCCAACACAAAAACAAAATCAAATTCGTTAAGATAACTGTTATGTATAGAAACTATTATTGGATCTCAAGCTATCGCGTCTTCGACTACTTTTAGTGACACCACGCTAACGCCGTATACAACAAACCTGCATTTTTCAAGGTGCGTGTACTCAGTACACAATGCGACCACTTCCAGGTCGAATACATCCAATTTCTTCCACTTTATATGTTTGCTTATAACACAATTGCTTTCTGTGAAGTCAATAACGCATTATGCAAAACTAGCATTCAGTTTCGGTGTTTATCAAAGATGATGTATTAAAGATTTAATGCTTTGAATACATGTATTTGTTTTTTTTTCTTTTTACTGGCGTGTAAATCTTATATAAACCTTAACAATATCCATATTCCACCCACCAACGAACTTTTGGACAAATCCATTCTAGAAATTAGCAAAAATAACAGTATAACAATGAATGCGGTAGAAAACACCATACAAACCATATAATTTAACACCTTGATAATCATTCGATCACTTCTTCGAAACGAATAAAATAAATCACTTTTCAGTACTTTTTTCAATTTAATTTGGAAAATGTATTAAAAGTAGAAAGCTCCAAATTTCATTACCAAAAATATTAAACAACCACATCAAAAAGTTAGTGCTCTCGCCGACCAATTTACCCATCCAATAGTAAATTAACAGACACAGATGGACATGAGCATGTATGATTATTGTTCAACTTATCCGTTTTCATTTTTTATTATTGTTTTTAATATACCTACTAAATGCAATAGATCGTTACGTTTTCAAACTACACAGCTAAACGGGTTGGCGGTTGGCGGTGCCATTGCCATGGTAACAGTTTTATCTCGCTGTATTTTCACAATGATAACAACATACCTTCAATAATCTCTTAGCCGGGGCCCGTTGTGCAAGTGGTCACATGTTCGCTTCTCAAGCGGATGGTAATGAGCTTGATTCCCAGCCCCGGCACTTTCATCATTTGCTTTTCCCCCCAAGAGCAGCTGGCAATGACATCCTCTGAACGAATGGCTGTAACGGACCCGGATACTTCGGTGCACGGCAACTCATAATGGACCCTCAATCGAAACTGTGCCATCATACTTATCGAACGTGTTTCCTTTTCATCACAGGTACTACAGTAAGGACCCAATTTTGTCAGCATTTTGGGCTGACAAAATCGGGTACCTGACAAAATCGGGACATTTTTTAAAATCATTTTTTCATTCATGAAAAATTGTTCTGAGCACGTCAGAGTCGTATATAGATGTGAAGGGTCTGCTTTGGGCTCGTTTAAATATTACGTAATGCCAATAAGAGGGGGGGTCCAACGCGTTGTTACGTTTCATGCAAAATCTCAAAATTTCTTTTACAAAAATTGTTATGCGATGGAGGGATAGTGGATAGGGTCTAAAATTGCCAAATTTTGCGTTACGTAATGTTTGAAAGAACCTTTTGCGGTATAAAATCGAATGGGTGTTAATGACACAGAAAAAAAATAGTATTTGGCTAAGTTAACATTCAGTGCTTTTTACAGCAGAACTTTTATTTCTTTTTCTTCTTGTCATAAAATACCTACTGGAACACAGCCTTCTCCTAGTTTACAGTAATAATGGTGTACAGAAGACAGTTGACCTGGAGAATCGGAACTGGTTGGTGTAGTTTAAATCTAACGTTAGCAGTCAGCGAATGAAAATGAACCGACATCTGTTTGACACGTATAGACATTCACACTGCCCGAATTGGCTACGTTTCCGCTGCCTTTCCACTTTAATTTTTCAAGCCTAAACTCTAAAAAATCTCTGGAAAAATCTTTGAATAAATGTTGGTGGGATTTTCTGGAGAAATTTTCCGAGGAATTACGGAACGTAACCCTCACGGCATTTCCGAAGGAATCCCGTAAGTAGTTTCTGCAAAAACCTTTACAGGAGCTCTGGGTAAATCCCGTAACTTTTCGTTAGTGGCGCGGTTGGCCACCGCCAGCAGCATCGCGCCAGCGCTTAATACGAAAGGCGTGATTTTTTCAACGTGTTGTACAAAATACAACAGTGCGATCGCTCGAGGCTTAAGTAATTTCTGAACGAATCCTTACTGTAATTTTCGTAGAAATCCCAAGAGGCATCCCTGGAGGAATTCCTGGAGCATTTCCTGAAAAATCATTGATGGAATCCCTATTGCAATCCATGAAAAATCCATGGAGGAATTCCTGAAAAAAGTACTGTGGAAATATTTCCAACAAGAACAATCACAAGAACAAACAAGAATTTCCAACAAAATTTTCTAAAGGAATTTCAGAAGCAATACCAAGAGATGTTCGTATAGGAATACCAAGAGGTAACCCTGGAAAAATCTCAAGAGGCACCCCCGAGAAATCCATAGAGCATGCCCAATTGGGAAATCTAACAGAGGAATCATAGTGAAATCTCTAGAAGAATTTCTATATGAATAATAACTGAAGGCATCTATAGAGGAACATTTTGAGAAATTTCTAGAAGGCTCTCTGAAGTAATCATAAGAGGAATTCTTGTAAAAAAAAACCTAGGAAAATCGTTAGATTTATTCATCAGTAGGTTGGTTCAGGAGTTCCCTTTCATTTGAAAAAAATGTACCTTCCGTAGATTTATTCATGGACTAATGCATGTAGTAGTTTATATAGGAGTTATTGCAGAAATATCTACAGAATTCTCTGAACACGTCACTAGAGGAGCTCCTGCAGAAATTACAGGATAAAGTCCTACAGGTATATCAGCAAGAATTTCTGGAGGAATCTCAGCAAGAGTTACTGAACAATTTTTAAGAAAATACCTGAAAGGGTTCTTATAGACATTTCCAGAAAAAAAACTTGGAGGAGCTTCGGCAGAAGTCCCTGGACACTGAAAGCAGATATGTATGGAGAAATCTCATCAGGATGTCTAGAAAACAATGCTAGGAAAATCCCTGGATAAATCCACGAAGCAATTGTAGGAGGAATTATTGGAAAAATCCCTGGAAAAATCCTTGGAGAAACCCCTGGATACATCGCTGTAAGAGTTCATGTAGAAATTTTTGGTAAAAGACCTGCAGGAATGCCAACTTTTTGGAGGAATCCTATCAGGAGTTCCTGAACGAATCTCAAGAAAAACTTCTGGAGAAATCACAGCAGGAATGCCTGAAAAAAAAGAGACACATCTGAATGAATCGTTTTGAAATCCCAGAAAGAATTCCAATAAAAAGTTCCGGTGGAATTCTTGGAGAAACACCAGCAAAAATACTTACATGAAACAAAGCAAAAATTCTTGAAGGAATCGCAGCAATTTCTTAAGGGTTTCTGATGGATAAATCCCTGGAAGAATTCCGACAGGAAATTATGAAGCAATCCAAGCAGGAAATCTACAAAACAAATCTCATAATAAATATTTGGAGCAATCCCAAACCTAGAGGAGTCCCAGAGATGCCGGAAAGAAGTAAACTGGTTGACTTGTAATCACAACAACAGGCAGCGTTTATTGTTTTTCTGTTCCAGAGGAAATTCAGAAGTGTTGTGATGTAGCGAGGCGGCCCATTTGGGCAACGAAATCGTGGGTTTTAAACTATAAAAACGTATAATTTATTCTGCTATTAGAAACGTGACTTAACGATTCTACATCACACAATAATCTGACAAAAGCAAGTCTAGAATGTTCGACACAGTGAGACGTCAACCGGTGACAGGAGAGCCGGGTGGTTGATTCCCAACAAGTAGAATAGTCTTTAAGCCCATATAGCCGATTTGGTAAGTGCACGTGCAATCAGCAAAACCATGCTGAGGGTGGCGAGTTTGATTCCCGGTTAGACCAGAACCGTTTCATAATCGACTTTTTTGTGCATACAATATTTTCATGACTACCACACGATGTACACACATATGCAAAATAAACATTGGCTGTGGGGGATCTCAGGTAAAAATGGTGAAAGTTCTCATAAAATAAGCTGAGGAGCAGGCTGTGTCCCAGTTGGAACGTTACGCTAAAAAGAGCGAGAGCGGGATTCTTTTAGAAATTTAAAACAACATTGTTTAAATACATTTGCTAGGGTTTGGTGCTAAAATGGCATAAATGTGTTAGTTTGTAAAAAAAAAGTTAGGCCGTTTTCAAAAGTTAGACGAGCTTTTCTCGTTGCATAATTTTTTATGACGCCTAAAGACATTAACTGCATCAATATAGATTATAAAATTGAAATGCCGAATGAAAAACACATTTATTTTTCTACTTCAAAAAAGGCTGACAAAATCGGGTCAAAAAGCTGACAAAATCGGGGGTAGACAAAATCGGGTCCTCACTGTATTGCCATAAGTAATCCTTGTTGGGAAAGCTGGGCCTCCCATCTCAAGCAAGTAGTATGTTTCATTCGAAATAGAGCACCTCTATGGAAGCACGCCAATTGCTGGGAGGATAGTCATTTCTCTACAGTGATGAATTCTCTCAGTAAGGTAAAAACAAGGAGGATAACAACACAATAGATCAATTTTATGGTCGCAGCGGTACTATGTACCCAACAAGAGAAAAAAAAAATGACTGGTTGTCCTAAACGGTAATAAGCCCTGGACCAAGCCCTCAGAGCAGTGGCGTAGCTAGGGATTTGGGGGCCCGGTGCGGAATCAAATTTGTGGGCCCCATGAAAATTACAGATACACATATTTTACAATGATAAATCTATTCTTCCAGCTCTTAAATAATCACGCCGTTGTATTTTGTATAAAACGTTGAAAAAAATCTCGACTTTTCTCAACTCAGCATTAGTGTGATGCTGGCAGTGGTGGCCAACTGACTGACGGAAGGTTAAAAATTATTCTCTGTATTCCTTTATGAATTTATTCGGGGATTTCTGCAAGGATACATCCCGGAGTTCCATCAATGAGCGTATGATTTTTTTTCTAAGAATTATGCCGATTTTTTTAACAATTTATTTAGGAATTGCATCAAGTAATCCTTTACGATTTTTTTCAAAGATTGCTTTACCTTTTTCTTTGAAAGAATCTTTCTTGAATAATAATTTGTCTTCAAGAATCTTTCATGTGATTAATGCAAGGGTGTCAATCAATATTTCTCTAAACACTCTTTCAGGTATTCTCACAGTTATTATTATTATTATTATTATTATTAGCTTTATTAGGGAGATTTTCTGCCCGAAGCTGGTTCATCTCCAAGATTCTTACAGTGTTGTCTCCAGTGTTTGGACGAAAAAGTGATAAGTGAACCACTCGGCAGTTTTTCTTCCCTTCTGTTGGTTCTGTTTCAATTACCAAGCGGTGTATGTTCTTTCGTCGAGTCGCATGGTTCACGAAGGAACACAAAGAAGATACTTCGATATATACAAGCTGCGGCAATGAGCGGTCATCGCTAAGTGTAACACTTACCGTTGATCTCTCATCATTGGCTTGGGACAACTGTGAATAATCGTTATTTTTATCAGTATTTAATGCGTTTTCGCTTAAAAAACGTGAACTACTATTTAATTTAACGGTATTCATGACGTTGCAGGTTGTGTAGTCACAATAAAAAAGAACTATGACAATAAAATATTCTTATCGAATGCATCGCTTTCATTGGCGTTATCGAGCATCTTCTCTCTTGATTGCGCTCTCGTATCGAACCGGACAAGAGAATGAACAGCATTTCGAAGAGCGTTCCCGAGTCGGTTCACGAAATGTTACATTCGCGAATGTATCACTTGCTGAGTATGGACCATTCAATGGTTCGCGATTAAAATCCAAACAGTGGTTGTCTCCGAGGATGTTGTTTAAAGTACATCAGAGTACTTTAAAAGATTCTTGCAAAGGCTTCATCGAATATTTTTCGAAATATTTGTTCATCCTAATATCAAAGAATCCTTATGCTTCACTTCCGTGGAAAGATCATTTAAGGGATATTATAGGATCTCCTGAAAGAAACTATGGAGGAATGTTTGAAGAAATTCTAGAAGAATTTCTAGAATTTCTTCAAACATTCCTCCATAGTTTCTTTCAGGAGATCCTATAATATCCCTTAAATGATCTTTCCACGGAAGTAAAGCATATCTCCATTGATTTATCCAACAATTTATCTTGGCATTTCCTCAAGCATTTATTACTCATCTTGGCGATCCTTTGAAAATATCTTAAGAATTTCTTCCAAGGACTCCTTTGAAAAATTCCTCCAATGATTCTTTCAAGAATTACTGCAACGTTTATTTTTTGAAAAATTTTCGCAATGATTCTTCAAAGAGTTTTTCTAAAATTTTATTACGAGATTCATCCTAGAAATCCGCCAAGAAATTTCAGAAGAATCCATGGATAATAATTTATAAAAATCCTCCAAGGATCCCTACAGAAGTTCCTCTAAGAAAATTCTCAAAAGAACTTCTGTAGGAATTTTTTACAAAAATCCTTCTAGATTTCTTCAAACGAATTCTTTAATACCCATCTACTCTAGGAGTTTCCCCAAGGATTGCTTCAGGAATTTTTGCTAGCATTCCTCTAAGAACTCTTCTAAAAATTTTCATAGCGACTTTTGATTAGACTCCTAAGAAATTCTTTCGAAAAACCTTTTGAAAAATCATTCTAAGTTGCCATCAAGCATCTTAGTCAAGCATTTCTTCAGGATTTATTGTTGATTCCTCTGTAAATTCGTTAAAAATATCTCTGAGGATTCCTGGTAGGATCAACGTGCCTTAGTAATCTTATAATCCCAAATTCATTCTATTCGAAAACAAAGCGATTACCGCACCGATTGATTACGTAGTTTTTGTTATCATTCGTGCCCACTTCTAACAAAAATACAAAAAAAAACTCTTTATTTCTTTGTTTTCAGTAGGATGAAAATAGGAGCGTATATGCTTAAATAGTCAGGGAACAGATACCTGATTTGATAAGATTAAATCAAATAATTTCTTCAGAAGTTTCTCCAAGGATTCCTCCTAAGACTGTTTTGCCACTTTCTTCAATACTTATTCAAGAATGCCTAGAAGCATCTTCTAAGTGGTTAATGCAAGTTTAAGATTTCATAATGATGCCCATCAAGAATTCCTCAGGAATCGCTTCAAAAATCCATACGGGATTTTTCCAAGGATTTCTTTCTACAAAAAAAAACTTTCGGAATTTCTTCAAGGATCTCGTTAGGAATCTCTGTGAAGGTTTCATCAATCGGATGAAGCATTATTTGCTTAATTTATTCAATAATTTCTCCAAGAGCTCTACAGAGGATTACTTTTGGGCTTATTCCAGGGATTGCTTTAGGAATTCTACCAAGGATTTATTCAAAATTCTAAAGGAATTCCTTCAAAGAGGCCTTTAGAAATTCCTCCCAAACTACCTTCAGGAGTAAAAAATGTAAGAATTCTTTCAAGAATCCTCACATAAATTCCCCCAAGAACAGTGGCAAATAAAAAACAAAAATTCTACTGGTATTCTTTCAAACATTTTTTGTGATTTTTTTAGGAAATGGTTTGTGAACTTCCTTATATTTTTGGAAATTCTTTTGAGATTTTCTTCGGCCGTTCCATTGTAAACGCTTGTTTTTTTTTTTCAATCCGCAAGAGTGTATCTCATAGAATCTCAAAAGTAACAATAGACGGAATTCCGTAAAGAGTTATCAAATGAAATTTTCAGAGAAATTACCAACGGAATTTTCTGTATAATTAACAGAGAAATTTTCTAAAATTGTCGCCTCAATTTACGAATTAACTAAGGAATTTTAAAGTGCCTGCCGAATGAATTTCGATAGGACCTGTTGAAAGAACTACAAAAGTAATTGTTAGGTACAGGGGATACTCAAAATAACTGGGACAGGTAAAATGTTCTTTTTTCAAAAAATGTTCAACTCGCTGTAACATTTCGAAAAGGGCATCAAATATTCTCAAATTTTTACTGTAAGTTTATCAACTAGCTGTGTATCAGTGGTTCAAATTTGGAAAAGATCGAGCCATTCTACACGAAGTTATAAAGATTCTAGGAAAAGGTATAATTATCCGATAGCCAACTTTGAGCTGTTATATCTCCGGATTCAATGAACCGAATGCAATGAAATTTTGACCATTCAAGACTTATATAATGAACTCTGGAAAACATTTGACTTAACTTGAAATTTTTAACAAAAAAAGTTATATGTAGCGATTTTATTTTTTCCACGATTTTTTAGTAAATTTTTCTATTTTTCATGTGCATCCCATTACTTTTTCAATTTAATGCCGGCTATTTGGTAGCGTTCCTTTCAAACATAAATATATTCAAGTCAATTAGAGGGAATTTAAATGAACTATAATCACTATCTCGAATTTTGAAACGATGAAGTTTTGGATAAATTGGTGTTATATTAGAAAAATATTCTAATCATTATAATTTTCTTTCGTGTATAGAATTTTAAGTTTAGTCAAAAGTTTTTAATAGCTTATTATATAAGTCATAAATGATCAAAATTTCATTGCATTCGGTTCATTGAATCCGGAGATATAACAGCTCAAAGTTGGCTATCGTATAATTATACCTTTTTCTAGAACCTTTATAACTTCGTGTAGAATAGCCCGATCTTTTCAAAAATTTGACCACTGATACACAACTAGTTGATGAACTTGCTGTAAAAATTTGAGAATATTTGATGCCTTTTTCGAAAAGTTACAGCGAGTTGAACATTTTTTGAAAAGTGAAAATTTTACCTGTCCCAGTTATTTTGAGTATCCCCTGTATATTAGCAAAGGGACTGCCGGTGAAACTTCCAAAGAAATTGGTGAAGCGAATCTCGCAGGGGTTGCCTGAAAAATTTCTAAAGCTATTGCCCAGAGAATTTCGAAAAGTAATGCCGTAGATATTTTCAAAAATAAAAACCTAAATCAATTTCGAATATTATTGCTCAGAAATTTCCGAATGAGTTACCGAACCAAATTTCAAAGAAATTGTCGAAATAGTTTTCAAAAAAAAAATGTCCAAGAAAACCCCAAAAATAATTTTATAGGAATTTTAGGATCAAATCCGATAAAAATAGCTAAAAGGATTTCCAAAGGATTTGCCAAAAAAATCTCCGCCACAGGTATTATGAAAGATTTCCACGGGTAGCTCACAGGAAATTCGCCAAATGCATTTCCAAATTAAGTTATTCCCAAAGTAATTACCAGAGAATTTCTTTAAAAATAATGAAGGATGAATTCAGAAAAAAAACTTAAGGAATTCCCAAACCAATTTCCGAAGGAAATTTTCAGAGTAACTGCCGAAGGAGTTTCCAAATAAATTTTCAAAGATATTCCCTAATGAATTGCTGCACGGATTTCCAAAGTATTTACTGAAAAAGATCCAAAAGATATTCCCAAAGGAAAATTATAATAAAAAAAATGTGAGAATTCTTTCAAGAATTCTCACTGCAATTCTCCAAGAAATTTTATTGGTGTTTTTCAATGAATGCTTTAGGCATTCTTAAGTGTAGAATAAGCTTGAAGTTAAAATACACGTTAATAAAAACAAAAAAAAAATTAAGCATTCTTCCAAGGTTTCCATCTATTGATACCATTAAAGATTTACTTAGCGATACATAACACCACTTTCGTCCGGATTTTCTTCACGAAGCTTCTAAGAAATTTTTCTAAGGATTTCATCAAGCAAATGAGGAACTCCAAGAACTCTTTCTTAGATATCTTTTACGATTCACCTAGGGAATACTTCAAGGACTTCTTTATAAACTCCTCCAAGATTTGCTTCGAAAGTTGTTACAGCGATTGCTTCGCGAACTCCTCCAAGTGTTCTGAAGGAATTTCTTCAGTAATATGTATTCCCAAGAATGTCATAAAGAGTTTCTTAAATATTTCAACAAACGATTCCTTTGGGGCTACCCAACATGATCCCTTGAGCAAATTTCCCAGAGGAATCCTTTCTGAATTCTTTCATGATTTGTTTTTAGAAATTTCAGCAAAAAATCTTTTTGCAATGCCTCAAATGTTTTTCCTTGAAGTCCTTTCAAGGATTTCTTACGAAGCATTGTTCAAGCATTTTAATTTTTTTTAGAAGTTCTTCCAACAATTGCTACAAAAATCGTCCAAAGATTTCTTAGGCCTTTTTTTTTCAATTACTCTTTCACGATTCGTTCATAAATCCTTTAAGATATTCCAGTGAAGACTTAATCTTTTTCTCCAAGGATTTTTCAAACAACGATACAAAGATTCATTCAGGGATTTCTCAAAGTGTTCCTTCAGATAACCTTGCAAGGGTGAACACATTCATCCACAACGGATTCCTGCACAAATTCCCTCAGGGGGTCTTGAAGAAATTCCCCCCAAGGCTTCCAGCAGAAATTTCTCCACGAAAATGTATAGAAATTCTTTTGCAAATCATCATTAACAAATTTGGGAGGTATCCTTTGGGGTTTATGCCATTAATTTCTTTGAAGAATAATTTATGCATTTCATGATTGATTCTGAATCCTTTATGTAATTACTCATAGTACTTATAATACTTAATAGTACTGTAGTAATCCATCAAGAATGTTATCTAATATATCTTGAAAATCAACCCAATGCTTCTTTCCGAATTCATCCAGAAGATTCTTCGAGGATTCCTTTAAAAAATCCTCCAAAACTTCCTGCAAGCACTTCTACAAGGATTCTTTAGGGAATTCCTCCGAAATTCCTTCAAAAAATCTCACAAGGATCCATTCAGGAGCCATACCTGGGCAAGCATGATCTCAGAAATTTATCAAAGATATTTTCCATGAGGAACTCCTGCAAGAATCCTTCTTGGAGAAGTCTAAAAGAATTCTTGGAGAAATTCCTTAAGGTTCATCTGAAGGATTCGTTGGAGGACTTCATGAAAGGATTCAAAGAGGTATTCTTGAATTAATTTGTAAAAAAAATAATCCTTGAAAGAATTTTTGAAGGATTTCTTGATAAATGTTTACAGAAATTCCTGAAGAAATTCTTGGAGGTGTTCCTGAAGTATTCTAAAATCAATGCATAGAAGAATTCCTGAAGCAATCCATGAAAAAAGTACTAAGGTAGATCTTAGAGGACCTTTTGTAGAAGTCTGTGAAGTGATTGCTAGATACATCGTAATACATATTCCCGATGGTAATGTAAGTATTTCCCGAAGGAATTGGGTTCTTTAGGGGTATCCAGATTATTTCATAATAAAATTCTCCGCCCAAAAATTTGTCCAAATCCAAAATTTCATAATTTTTTAAGTCCGGGAACTATTTTTAAAACGCATTTTAAGTTTGTATGGGATTTTTTTTTGTTCGGGTCGAACTGCCATTTTATCGATTGAACTGTCATTCTATCCACGAAAACTAAAACTGTTTTGTTAATTTAACCATCAAAACAAAGGTATTGGAATCCAATAAAATCACGTTATACTCAGAAAAATAAGCTCTTTCGATTAAACTATAGAAAACAGCAATATTTTATTCACAAAACAACCCAATTCTCGCAGAAACCCTTTAAGGAATACTTGGAAAGAAATACTTGATGAAATCGTTGGATACGTTGATTGCATTTATTTTCCATACGAAAGCAAAAAAAAACGACAAACTATTGTTAATACGGTTTTGACCTGACATGTGTTCAGATCTTAATTTTTATAAATGCGGCCCCTGAATTTCGGCTGCCACCTTAAGCTAAGTCAACTATGTTTGGTCCTGTTATTAGGATATCAGGGACGTTTTCAGAATGCCCATGAATTTAACTTCCATATCGATACTGAATTTCGTAAAATTCAATTTTAATTCTAACACATTTTTCTTGTAATTTTGGGACAATCTGTGTGCCCCATTCCAAAAAACTCTTGATAATTACGAAGAGGCCCCCACATACCTATCAGCAGTTCTACGAAGTGTTAAACTTATAGGAATCTTTCGCTATTTTAAGAACTTTATTCAAACTTGTGTTAGAAACCTTCCTTGATTTGGAGGCCCCCTGAAATCGGGGGCCCGGTGCGGACCGCACCCATCGCACCCCCATTGCTACGCCACTGCCTCAGAGAATGTGTGTGGCCCAGCCAACACGGAGTGATATATGATGTAGATGTAGAAAAGGATGCTTAAGTTGAGGTCGTATGTGTTACATACATGCTTCCATTCAATCGCGTGTAAAGTATACACACATCGCCTCCTTTTTAGCATCCAATTCAACAGCATGTGCGATCGTGTGTTGGCTAGGTGGCGAAAGATAAACAAGTTCACTACACTCTACGGCGGACCAATCATTCAGAAGGTAGCCTAATGAACAGCGAGACAATTGACAAATTTTGGTGGGTGAAAGTTGAATAACACCGTACTATACGAGCTCTTACTGCATCTTGAAAGGTTACTCATCAAGTCCCTGCCTGTCTCGTGTGTCGCTGAGCATACGAGAATTTAATTAGAAATTCATGCCCTCAAGTAGCGCAAAATACTTTGACGAAATGATTCGTCACTCAAGGAAAGCATGCGGTCAAGCCACTAATAAGTGCTGACTGGCATCGTATCAACCATAACGTTTTGAGTCACCACATGCACGTACTTACCTAAGTATTTGATGGCGCCAACCTTTCAATTACTGTCGTATTAAGCAACTAGTTGATTACAAGATGTTGAAAATATATCAAAGTGACGTTAAGTGGAATATTGGCTGTCAACAACATAGTGGGATTGTGTTTCAATACACGGCACACTAGAATCAATTATTCCACTGATCACAGATCCATACTTTGCAACTAGTATAACTCATTTACCACCGCTTCCCGATCAGAAAGGCATAACAAAAACATAACATAATTATATCAACGGTTAATATCTATATCAAGGTTTGTTATATTTAGATATATTTGTTGGAATCGGTACGAAAACTAGTTTGTATTATTTCAAGGTTCTAACGAAGTCAGTTACAATAAATGAATATGTGATTTGATCATCATTACATCAACATTATAACAAACTTAGTAATAATTTTTAAAATGGAATTTGTAACTAATCAATATTTTTTGGTAGTGTTTGTGCGTAAATTAACCGCTGTATGGCGCTATTGTGTTTAGAAAATACACAATTGGTGATATCCTTTATTATATGAACTACCAAAAAAGCTCATGTCTTCATCAAATTTGTACAGAAAGCTTATGACTTTGGAAGGTGGAAAATGAGGTAAGCAACTCCACCATTACGTGATTATATTG
This sequence comes from Aedes albopictus, assembly GCF_035046485.1. NCBI lineage: Eukaryota > Metazoa > Arthropoda > Insecta > Diptera > Culicidae > Aedes > Aedes albopictus. Next base: position 282,776,622 of record NC_085136.1, on the reverse strand, counting down.
GGTAATTTTAAATGTTTCTTATCATGATCCAGATCACCTGCACAGTTCGTATTTTCAGCAAAGTTGTTCAGATTCTTGAAATTCACGAATGGTGTACAATTGTATGCAAAATTTCACTACTATGAGATGTTTGATATGATAAATCTCATTATTCTGCTGTCCTAGGAAGTTCGGATCATCACTCATCAGCGAAGTTGTCGAGAAGTCCTAGGCTCTCAATTGGAAAATGTTATATGTAATTGAACTGCGGCGTTTACATTTGTTTACAGGAATTTGTACATGTCTTACAGGTTGAATGTTTATTATGGATGACCACGAAGTGCTCTCAGGGAATATTTCTAGGGATATTAAAAGTATTTCTATTATAGGTCTTCTGTGTGGAGCGGACCTGGTGTGATGGTTAGAACACTTGACTATCATGCCGAGGACCTGGGATCGAATCCCACTCCCGATAAACTCACACAATGTGGGTTCTTCCTTCGGAAGGGAAGTAAAGCGTGGGTCCCGAGATGAACTAGCCTAGGGCTAAAAATCTCGTTAATAAAGAAAAAAAAATAAATTAATTATAGGTCTTCTAGGGAGCTCACTAGAAGTTCTTCCAGAGATCTCTCCGAGAGTTTCCATAAGAAATTCCTCCACATATTCTTCCGGGTAATCCTCTAAGGAATTCTTCAACAATTCCTCCATGACTTTTTCCATGACCTCCTCTTTGAATTCTTCAAAGAACTTTGCCCCAAAGATTTGTTGGAAGATTAGTTCATATACATGTTGAGATCCCAAGTAAACCACTTCTATGAATCATCATCTCTGATCATAGAACACGAAAACACATTCCAATTCACCAATTATATTTTACCGACCAGATTACGTCACTTTTGATCTGTCGGAGCTCTCAACTTAAACTACTTATATGAATTCAATTGTACAGTATACACATCATTCATGATAGAGATTTCCCGCAAGGTTTAACTTAAGTTTAAAATCCAACATACATTTCCTCCCTTGATAATTTCTTCAGAGAATCCAAAAGGGAGATTCTTTAAGACATTCTTAGCAAATTACTTCAGCCTATGGCATCACAAATTCCTTAAAGGATTCTTCATCAGGGAAAATCCATCAGAATTTCTGAAGGATCTCAGTAATTCAATAAGTTCTAGTTTGAAAGTTAAACTTTTCAATCCAATTCCAATTTCTTAGAAATTTCTTAGTATGTGGTCACCCAGTCTCTGTTGTAAATATCACTACAATTAACTACAGCTGTCTATCAAAACTAAGTTCAGGGGTCGAATCCAGGTGCTATTCTGCACCTCTGGGCAAATTTTTAAAATAATCCCTAGGAGGAATCTCGAGAAATCTCGATTTGATGTTTTATACTAAGAAATTTCGAAGAAATCAATGTTCAGATTCAACAATATCGCTTAAATACCTAAAAGTCCCTAAAGTATTCAAAGTTGTTTCAAACCGGTATATATTTACCAACGCAACTTTTATTATACATATTTACTACTTACCCAACTCAATTAACTGACTAAACTGACATAAGTATGTTTTTCCAAGCCATGCATCGGTTTTAACGTAAGCATTTAAAAGCGACTTTTCCCTATTGTTTTATGAACATATTACACATCCCAGTGTTATTTATTAAAATTTTCCCTAATTCTACAACATGTTTACTATATTACGAGGAACCAACCCTCCGAAGACCACAAAGGGATCTAAGATATGTGGAAAAAGTTATTGACTGAAAACTGAATAGCATGGAAACGCTGTTTAACATGTAAGGAATAACCATAAGAAATCAAATCTCGTCATTTTATCGATCGGGTAAGGCTTCATAACTTTTTCCCAAGAATTTCGCATCGCTTTGCGGTCTTCGGAGGTCTAGTTCATAGTGAAGTTTGCTACAGAAATCATTCATCGAATTATTTTTAGGGACCAAGGGGTGACCCCAAGCGATTTTTCATTGAAGAAGTAAATTTTCTCATAAAATCGTCTGAAAAACTAAGAATAACGGGCGCATAAAAATAGTTTTCCCGATCGACCTGATATTTTGCACAGTTGATATAGGACCAAAATGGAACTCAAACAGTATACAAGAACTAGAGTTTTTGCATTTTTTATATTTTCCCATATAAACCGTGTCCCATGTTATTACATATACGTCGTAGTTTCCTGTTCTTCCAAAATTGGTGTACGATTAGATCTTTATTTAACACATATTTCTCAGTAGTTTTCTAGTGTTCATGTGCACGAATATGTAGCACTTTTCATCAAAAAAAAAAATGTTCAAAATTCCAGGCAAAGCAAATCAAAGATAATCGTACACACCGTAGTTGTTACTCCGTGATTGACCAGAGTTGCACAGAGAACCAATGAGCCATTCTCAATGTGCACAATTCGAGAGTTCAACATTTGAAAGTCAATAACGGCGCTGGCCACGTCCTTACGGTCATCGGATCGATTATGTGTCATACTCGCCCCATATAGGAGCGATACATTTACAGCAAGGAACAATACAATTACTAAACACTGAACGCCCCTGTTCAAAATGCTAAGCAATATAAAAAAAAGTATAAATTTGTTTTCGACTATTGTGACTGAAAACGTTATTCATTTTAAGAAAACTGCCTTCAAAGACCTACTCCAGTTTTTCTAACCCTAACGTTGGTAATCAAAAGCACACTTGACAAGCAACGTTTTTTACATCTTTTTTTTCTGATTTGTGTACACTGCCAAATGTTGGTAAGTCAGTTTAATCAGTTAATTGATTTAGATAAGTAATAAATATGTATAATTGAAGTAAGGTACACCGGGGCAAGTTGAAACGGGTGGGGCAAGATAAAACAGCGAGTTAACATGATGTTATTGCCGGGGCCCGTGGCGTAGTTGGTCACACGTTCGCTTCATATGCGGATGGTCATGGGTTTGATTCCCAGCCCCGGCACTTGCAATTTTTCGTCAGTTGCTTTTCCCCCGAGAGCAACTGACACTGACCCTCTTCTGAGCCCCTTGGCTCAAACGGACCCGGATACCTGGACATCGGCGAACTGCTACTCATAATGGACCCCCAATCGGACTGGAAAGGAACAACGGCCATCCATCATCATCCTTGTGCTCATCATTCTACTAGGTATAAAGTAGAAAATGTGAAAGCAGCAGAAAGGCAACCAGTTCGATAAAGTAGAATAGAATCTAGGCACTGTACAAAATGTAAGTGCAGCTGTCAATTGAAATCGCTCACGTAGTGCCCCAGTGGACAATGGAGCTGTAAATTAGGTTAAGTGATTAAGAATAAAAAAACATGATGTTATTCAATGATGGTGAACAGCTTGAAAGCCATAACACATAGTTTTTAATTCAAACAATCTTTTGGCGAAAGAAAAGTTTCCAAATTGTATTGAAATCTATTTCAAAACTTCGTGTTTCATCTTGCCCCACCCGTTTCAACTTGCCCCGGTGTACCTTAACGTTTTTAAATAAATATGGGTTTGAAACAACTTTGAACACTTTAGGGAAAGTTTGTGTAGGCATTTAAGCGATATTGTCCAATCTGAACATGGATTTCTTTGACATTTCTTAGTATAAAACATCAAATCGAGATTTCTCGAGATTCCTCCTAGGGATTATTTGAAAAATTTGCCCAGAGGTGCAGAATAGCACCAGGATTCGATCCCTGAAGCTAGTTTTGATGGACATTTTTATTTTATAATAACGGTCTGTGGGGGCACCGTGCTTTGGATTTCCTGAACGCTCTGTGTTCGAAAACAAATTACTCCAAGTGTTTATCAAAAGGTTTCTTTACAAATTTTATCGACAATTACACCAATGACTCATTATAGAAATGCTTTTTTCGATCCTTTTAAAAAATCTCGCATAAATTCCTCCAAGGGAATATTCCTGCAAGAATTTGCGGTGGATATTCCTACCGAAACATTCACCACTTAAGCGCCATAATACTACTGAACAACTTTGCAGAAGGAATATCATTAATTAATAATAATGAAATAAAACATGCCGAAAAACGCTTTAAACATTTAAATAAACGCTGGCGCAACTACCCAAGTAACACCGAAAACATAATCAGAAATAGCAAAATATATACTTTGTCCTACAGCAGTTGTTATGAAGTTTCGCGAAACATATTATGTCATGTATATGTCGTTTTCATGATACCTAAAACTTATACACAGTGATCTTCTATTTATAAGTCTTATTAAAGAATATATTTTGTTTTCTCAAACAAACATTGTATGTTGTTTTCGATTATGCTGGGTATGTTCTTTTTAAGTACACTTTGTTTGGTACCATACATGCTCAGTATTTTCTATATGTCATATTAGAGTAACATTTGCAGTTTCTTGTTTAAGACTTGTTTTCAATCATGTTTAGACAAAACATAATATGTTTCGTATGTTTATAATTAGTCGAATTTTGGTTTTCTGCAGTATGATAGAAAACATGTGTAACATAAACCTAATTCATTTTTTTAACAGGGACATGCTACACTACCGATCATAGAAATGTAGAATCGATTTTTTTCCTACTTAAAAAAATATACTTCTAACCAGGCTTGGAAAGCGTCAGCGTCAACACGGGTCGTCACGCGAATTTTACAGAAGTGCCTCTCTCAATGTCATCGAATCGGGAGACAATGACCAAGAGAGTCTAACAATATTCGCTCATTTTTCGGTCATGACGGAGCGTGACATGGTTGTAAATAAGGGAATTACTACAACATTCATGGATTTTGTCATTGTTTAAATCCGTCAAAGAATGAATGTATGTCCTCTCTATCTGTTAAATACAACGGCTAGCCTAAATTTGCTTGGACCAGGTGAAAATTTTATTTTCAAAGCAATATGAAAGTTTCCGTCATGACGCTTGATCATTGCAAAATGACATGACGAAGTGCGTGAGTGCTCGTTTTGTCTTGTGACGATGAAAGGGCCTACGTCATGGGAAGCTCACGACCAATAACAGCGCTGCTTCTAACAGAATCTTAGCTATGAATACCTATATAAAAAAATGACAGGAATATATGTTACCACAACATATATGATTATCTATTAGGGCCGATTTTACCGAGCATAATGCTCTTTGAGCCGCTTCAATGTATAAATTGTGATAATTATTTGATACTTGATATTTGTTGTCTTTCCAAATCGTGACAGATATCAAATCGTTCAAATACCAAACATGAGAACCAACAACAACCACAACAAAATTATCCACAAAAACAATATCAAGCCAATTTTGAATCATATCTCAAAACATGTATCATGCCATGTCATAGAGTGCCATTTAATTTTATTTCTAAATTATCAAATATTTATCAAATATTCTATTATGTTTCAATAATTTGTTATATGTATGTATAAACTTGACAAATTCTTGAGAAAAATAAAGCATGTTTGAGTTTTTGTGTTAAAATAAATTGAATACTATTCATTTATTTTGATGCAAAATTCTTCAAAAATACTGATTTATAAGGCGCATTAATTTTATCGGGGTACAATAGTCTATTTCACCGTAAAACATGATTGGCATTAAAATTTATGACCACAGTATGGCAATTAGGCGTTAAAGTGGCTTTGTAGAATTATTGATGCATATCGATTTTCGCAGTTGTCGATTTTTATTATTGACATTTTGAAACTTAATTATTTACAGTAATAAAACATCTTGACTGCCAAGGCACGGTTTTCTAGAATTTGTTCAAAATATATAATGGAAAACATACTAAGATACATAATCAAGTATGCTAAGATTCATATAGAACATGAATATGACATCACAAAGATGTTGCGCAGGCTCCACCTTCTGCGCTTTTTCAGTCGTATAGCAGTCTTCAAATCGGTTTTATTGATTCAAACCAAAACTTTGTAACTGGTCATATTGGAGTCGAAATAATTTCTATAAGACATGTTGTGTTGCTTGGGTAGTGCATAGTTACACACTTTTCACTATTTGAAAGTCATTATTAGCTATCTGTTCAACTTAGTTAATAACACGAAGATATAATTGCTATCAACTGTATTAAAAACAGTTTCGTGTGACGTCCATTCTCGTAGGTACAGCGATGTGGGCTCCAGCTCCGAAGTAGTGAACGCTGGCTCTAGTGCACAACGAGCGCACACGACATTGAAGCTGAGGGACTAAATGGGCTGTAGTAACGTGCATGGTGACGTCATAACTGGGTATGGTGACGTCATACTTTCCCTCTCCGGCATGTTGGATCAGCGAGTCTATTTATAGAGGAGCTACCAATATGAAGCTACCAATATGAAGAACCATTTCAGCATATATCGCCCCTCACTTCAAGTGCTGTGATGGCCTCACTGGTAAAAACGACGAGCTCCTGTTCTAGGTTCTAGCCGTCGTAGGTTCGAATCCCTGGGTTTTATGTACACAATGTGGAGAAGTTTTTTGATGCCAGTAACTTTTTACAAAAAATAAAATTTCACTCTAAACATTGATAACCCAAAAATGAGTTAATTTTTACACTACTTAATTTTTACCCAATATATTTATAACTGCTTTATAACAACATGTGATATAATTTGATTGATTTTTTATATCTTATTTTGTTATAAGCTTGTTATAATTGTATCAAGACCTGTTATAATTATGTTATGACTAGAGCAATTTTGGTTATATTTTTTGTTATTTTAACACCTAACCGACGAATTTTATAACTCATTCTGTTATGAAAAATCTTTGAAATAAATAACTTAATCGGTTATAATTTTGTTATGCCTTTCTGATCGGGTTGCCTGGCTGTGCGACACGTGTCGATTCACACGCTTGCAGCAGCAATGCCAACCGATATTCGGTGTACAGATAATGAACCAGCACAAGTCAAACCAAGCCGTGTGAATTGATTTATGACGAGCAACGTGGCTACCCACGAGCATGTAGCTGCAACTGCGACAGAAACGTTCGATTGTCTGCACCGAACACAAAATCTCCCACTGCTTCTTGAAATTATAAAAACGCCCTTTCAAAACAAGTGTTTGAAAGATTACATTTCGGTGAAAATGACAAAAATAGAGTGAAGTGTGTTGAAAAGAATCAAATTTAAGTTAATTGCAATAATCATACAACTACGGAAAGTAGTTCACCGTTAGGATTACGTTCATCGGTGGTGGTGCTGCCGGAAGCATAGTACATATCATGAACCACCGAATTTTCGCGCGGCCCCAATTTGGAGCACGTGTGCAAGTCAGAGAACCGAACCGGGTAGTGAGTGGGTGGGCGGCAGCCATCCAGTCAGCAGGCAGCGCAGCAGCAGAGCGGTGGCAATCAAAAAAGCAACAACGCAACAAGTCGTCGAGTCGAGGGTAATTGATTCGCTGTGTTGAGCGCTCTCGATGGTAATGAGCTCCTCGTGTCGGAGACGGTAGAAGGAGTTGCGAAAAAATGCGTGGCTTTTAACTTATGACTTATGGTTCGATGTTTGATTTCGATTTGGTATGTATGTACTCAGATTGAGGACTCAGATGGCTTTGGGCAACGAAATGGATGATCTGTGTTGGTTTCTGTTGTTCTTCAAAAAGTTAGTCCGAGAAATTATCCGGAAGAGAAAGTCTATCGCAAGACTCGGGTGGATGATGAGTTAAGGGGGAAGGTGCCCTTACAATGCCATATTTTGCTCTGAGGAAAACAAGTTTTACGAGTCGGCCAGCTTCAAACTGAAGCAGAATGGCAACACTTGGACTTGGAAAGTTTCTCGCAGAATCGTCAGATCTACTGGTTTGGCTATGCTATCGGCTGTGTACAAACTGTATGGAGTGTTTGAACAAGAATAAAAGTAAACAGATGCGAAAACTTTATTTCGGGAAAACATATTGTTCACAAAATTTGATGCCAATCCGAACTATAAAGTTTATTCGTCGTGGCTAAGGATACCGCTATTTTTGGATTTCTCCATTTATCCATTCAGTCACGCACAATGCTCGCCAGATCACGCCCCCCTGGTCCGTCTATAGTGCTCTCTACGCTCCACGACTTTTTGGCACCAACCGGATCAATAGCGAACACCAATTTTGCAGGGGTATTGTCCGGCATTTTTGCAACATGCCCTACCCTCTGTATCCTTCCGGCTTTGGCCACCTTCTGGATGTTGGGTTCGCCGTAGAACGCAGTGAGCTCGTGATTCATCCTTCACCGCCACACACCGTTCTACCGTACACCGCCAAAAATCGTTCTAAGCACGCGTCGCTCTAAAACTCCGAGTTCTTGCAGGTCCTCCTCGAGTATAGTTCATATCTCGTGTCCATAGAGGACCACCGGTCTTATTAGCGTTTTGTACATGGTATAATGATCAAAGCCTGCTTTTCAGATTATTGTTCTATGAGCACTTCTACAGTTATTAACTGAGAGTTACCTCTGCCAATCATTTTGCATGTGTACATCGTGCACAATCAGGTTCGATTTCTCTGTTCGGTAACTATTTTGCTGGAAAAATTCGGTAAAGCGAAAAAACTACTGTTTTTCGGTAAAGATAATTTATTTTACAACAATTCAGTAATTTTGTTACCGATGCGTTTGTAATTTGATACTGTGACAGCATCATCTTTCATATAATTTACAGTATGCACTGTAAAATCGATTTTTTATCGTATACTGTAAGAAACACTACCTAAAAGTTTGTAATTCGCACCCTGCTTTTCCGAAATTCCGTAAAGCAGCGAGTAACGGTTGAGAAATGTCAAACCAGTGATAGATTAAGTTTTATTCGGTGTCAGAAGTTCGAAGTTATAGGTGTCCTCAAAAATATGTTGTTTAATGACTTTATAAATGTGACAATCATCAGCCTCATTGAAATTGTTGGAATTAAGTAAGTATATTCATACATATTGTGGCATCGATTATTTAAAAGCTAAAATTCCATTCCAGCCTCTCTGATTGCTTCCGTCATCCAACGAGTGGAAACCCTTTTCGAACCTATGTTATATACATGAATGACGAGACAAACTCAGTTGAAGTGACGTAATTTGCATACAATAATGTGAAAATCTACCCAAAAGTCTGAAAAATAAAAACAACTAAACCCAAGGCTGAGTTTTTCATTCTTACAAGTACCGAAAATCTGTAAAACATCCGGAAAGAAAACATCGAATTACCTAACAGTACGGCAATCATGTGCCACACATTACCAGAGAAATTCGGTAAATTGCCTTACGATTGCCTCATTTACCGGATGTTCGGTACTCGTTTTGATTACCGAACGGATTACCGAACGTTCAGCTATTGAAAATTCGGTAAAAAAAATACCGAATACTATAGAAAAAATCTATGTAAGTGTGTGTGGCAGGTACGAAGATACTCTATGTCCATGAAAATCAAAGATATTTCCATTACAAAAAGTTCCTGGATCGACCGGGAATCGAACCATCAGCATGGTCATGCTGAATACCCATACCTTTACAGCTGTGGCTATAGGGGCTCCCAGCTCTTGTAGGATCATACCAATCACGTTTTGGTCGTCAGTACATGACCTCTATCCGGGTCCTTATCAGCTAATTTGTTAGTCATAAGCTGGTGGGTGGTATCCTTAACTTCCCTAGGCGGGAAGAATCCCGTCTTCTGGTGCACTGACGTTGTCGTTTCCTTCGTTGCATTGGTTTCCGCACCTACGATCTCCGCGCCACTCAGCTGCTCATCGAAGTGCTGCTTCCACCTTTCAATTCCGTCACGTTCTTCCGTCCGTCAAGAGACTCGCATCTTTTTCCCTGCATGCAGATTTCGTCTCGCGGCACGAAGCCGTTGCGGAATGCATTGAGCTTCTGGTACACCCAAAACAAGTAATCCTACCAATAATTGAGATATGATATTCCTACCAGTGTCTGTACGAAAACAATACAAGAAATGTGTGAAATCATCAGCAGCTCGTTGTATTTAGAACGCTACACGGTTCTATTCCACTACACACAAACACTTCTTTCCAAGCCGAGACAAACCAAATCGGGTCTAAAAATAACTTTCGCTTTGCTTTAGGAACGACGCGTTGGGCTGGGTATTTTTGGTGAAATTCACCATCCTAAAAAAGAAAAAACCCAGATTAATCCACCTAGTGGTGATAGTGCCTTTCTCGTCGAATATGTACTCATAAACTTTTCTTCGACGTTAGCCAAAATGTTCCTGAATCCTGAAAACACTTTACACTAGCAACAATTTTAACAAAGCCATCATCGATTTTCGAAACTTATCGATGATACATATTCCGATGTTATGTTCAACAACAAAACAGAGCAGAAAAAGATCAGACCTCTCAGTTGACTGCTTGTTTACCTTAACCCTAGTCGTGTATTGGGGTCATTGTGACCCCATTCCATCCACTACGGCAGCGGGGTGAGCGTCAGCTAATGCTTGAAGAAGGTTAACTTTATTCACAATCACAGATCAAGTTGTGATCTTCGCCAATGTTTATTTCAGCACACTTAAGGCTATATTTTATTATCATTGGTAACACGATTCATGCAAAATTTGACCTTCCCACGAGGAAAATGCAGAAAATGTAGATTTTCCATTCAAATTTCAATCGCAATGAGAAGAGTGAGGGCTCAACCAGCCGCACCCAAATTGTGAGCAGTAATTTTAGAAGCATAAGGAGATTGGAGATTGAAAAACTGTATAAGGTTGATGCGATTAAATTATATTTTTATATAAAACGTTGATCCATCCTACTATACATTTACACCGCAGGAATCTGAAATGGTGTGATTTGAAGAGATCGCTTTGGTCACGATTTCGTTCTCTCGCATATATGAAGACTTTGATCATTTCTTCATTTATAATCTTACCCAACATTTACATGCTATCAAAAAAGCCACAATTTCATTTATCGCTTTGACATTTATTTTGTTAACCTTTATAATTCCGCTATTTGATGTGCAGCTTGCATGGGTTTGGTTAAATTTTACGTTTGACTACTTCCGGCGGGACACCTGGAACTGATTCCGGTTGTCTCAAATATGGTCTTAGACTATGTTTTTGTCAACTGTTCATCACGTGACCTGAAAAGCCGGAAAATGATGTGATTTGAGGCTATTTTCTTGCTAACCGTTCGGAAAATTTTTGAAAATGCCGCGATTTTATGTATCGCATGCATGGTTTTGGTTCACTTCTATCAAATCACACCCGCAACCGATTCCAAACTACTGTGGCCTGACACTATTTTCTTGTTGACCGTTCATCAGATTATCAAAAACGCCGCTATGGTTAAGTTCCTTTCTATATTTTACCACTTCCGACGCGTTACTCGTTTTGTCACCAGTTCTGCAACACTACCGGTTCTCCCAAATATGGTCTGAGATTATTTGTTGGTTAACCGTTTATCTTGTTACTGAATAAGTCATCGATATGTCGCATGTATTGGTTCTCTTTTCCATTTGATCATTTCTGGCGGGACACCCGTAGTCAGTTCCGTAACACACTAATAGGCCTTGCGTCTATTTTCTTGCAACTGTTCATCATGTTACCTAAAAAGCCGTGATTTGAGGTATCGCATGCATGGGTTTGGTGTCACTTCCGGTCCGGAACCGGTTGCGAAACACTACCGATAGTCTCTGAAATAGTCTGAGCCTATTTGCTTGCTAAAGTTTATTAGGTTACCAAAAAAGCCATGGGTTTGGTTCAATTTTATATTAAGCCGCTTTCGGAGGGAACTAGTTTCGGCACTACTGACAGTCCATAATGTGGTCTTAGCCTACTTCCTCAATAACCGGTCATCAAGTTGTCGAAAAAGCCGTGATTTGATTTGCCGCGTGCAAGAGTTTCGTCAACTTTTATATACGGCCACTTCCGGCGGAACACCCGGAACCGGTTCTGAAACACTACCGGTTCATATAAGGTCTGAGACTGTTTTCTTGCTAACTGCTCATCAGGTTATCGAAAATGCTGTAGTTTGATGTGCCGCATGCATGGGTTTGGATCACTTTTATATATGACCACTTCCAGCGGGACATCCGGAACCGGTTCCGATACACTGCCGGTTCAGATATGATCTGAGTCTTTTTTTATGCCAACCTTTCATTGGGTTATCAAAAAAGTCTCGCTTTGATATATCGCATGCATGGATTTGGTTCACTTTTATATTTGGCCACTTCCGGTGGGACTCCCGGAACCGGTTCCGGAACACTACCGGTTCAGATATGGTCTGTGACTGTTTTCTTGCTGACTGTTCATCAGGTTATCCAAAATGCCGCAGTTTGATGTGTCGCATGTATGTGTTTGTTACATTTTTATGTATGGCCCCTTCCAAGGGTACTGGTCCGGAACACGTAAATGGCCATAACTCCGGAACGGCTGGACCGATCCGAACCATTTTCAATAGGAAACAATGGAACCAGATTCCGCGTCGAATGAACCGTCGGTCATTAAAATCGGTTGAGGTTTACTGCCAAAAAGTGATGTGAGTTTATTTGTACACACACATACACACACACACACATACACACACACACACAGACATCACCTCAATTCGTCGAGCTGAGTTGATTGGTATATGTGACTTGACCCTCCGAGCCTTCTATCAAAAAGTCGTTTTTGGAGTGAACATATAGCCTTTCCAGTACACTTAGTGTACGAGAAAGGCAAAAATCATGAATTCGGATGTAGTTCGTCAAACTGTCTTTGTGGATATTTCAGAATAAGTTTCCAGGAGAATTACAAATTTTGCTTATCTCTAGCTCTATTTAACGTGGCATTCGTTAAACCCCCTTTCCAATTTTAGGATTAACAACTACAAAACCCCCAACCGTCACCCCAAGAGCCATATTTTGAGGTACAAATTTTCAGTATGAAACGCATTCAGAAAAAAAAAATTCGGCTGCGCCGCTATTTTTAAGCTGCGGTTCAAATTTCTTACTATATGTGAGTATCAAATAAAAACCCTGATTAATCCACCTAGTGGTGATAGTGCCTTTCTCGTTGAATAAGTAATCAGTATTTTTCCGTCGACGTTAGCCAAAGTGTTCCTGAATCCTGAGGATACTCTAGAACAGAACAAATCCCTTTCTCTTTCTTTTGTCACAGTGCTCGTTGACTCGCCAATGGGGAGATGATAAATAATAAATGTATTTGATGAAAAAATTCCCAATCACTTAAGCAAAATCTAGTTAAGCGATTTGTTGAGAAATTTTATGGAGGATACTTTTTCACCTTAAAATTTAAAAATTGTTTGATTCATTTCTTTGTGCCCTTCCTCAAAATGTTGAATTCCGACTAAAATTTTCTAAGAAGGGGAGGGAGGAGAAAATCGAAATTTGTGTCAGCCGTATTCAGAAAAGCAAGAGTTTCATCAAAGCCATAATCAAATTTGGAAACTTATTATACTCTCAGTTGACTGCTTGACCGCCTTCACTAGCACTGGATGCCGATCATTATCAAGACAATTCGATAATTTTTTTCTGCACACTTTAGTCTATATTTTATTATCGTTGAATATAAGATTCTTATAAAACTTGTCAAACACGTGAATGAAACCCATTCCTTTTAACCAATCAGTTGCATCAAAATTGGGCGCAGCAATTTTAAACGCAAAAGAGGATTGATGCGATAAAATTTAAATTTTCACTTTCGTAATTTCAGCGAAGCAATCAGGATTGCCGATAATCTTAGGTGTGGTCAGAGACTATTTTCTTGCTGACCGTTTATCTCCGGGACACCTGGAGTCGGTTCCGGATCACAACTGGTGTTACGCAAAGATGCGTAGCCTTAAATTAGAACCCAACCTTATTGAAAATATGAAAACCCCTTTAAATCAAATCAGTGACATTATTGTGCAGTAGTTCAGTAAAGACATTTAGTAGCTAGCGAGAAGGTAGGTACCTTCAGTAAATGAGCAAATCGTGCCCCCTAATTTTATCAACGAATTTGTAAGTTAATTATTGTATATTCGTACTTATAATTTAATAAATATGAGTTTGCAGCTATGTAGCTGATTATGACAAATACCTGTCTAATTTCTGCTGAAAGAGTCGGTGGTATCGAGCACCTCCCGCAACAACCGGTTCAGATATCTTATTATCTGGATTTATTGGCAATTATCGTTGACAAATAACGGAAGCAGCTTGTTTGGCGTGACGCTTTTCGACCTGCTATTCTTCGGTCTGCATCAGATGCCTTCAGCTGGATTCACCACTTCGACCCGGTCAGTATGCTATGATCTGAAACTATTTTCCTGCTAAAAGCCCAGTTTCATGTTCGAAAGGAATCGCTCAAGAAATTTCTTGACCGATTCCTGGCAGAAACTTTCTATAATGACTGCCATTGGAACTGTTATTTCTTCTTAACTGCGTACTGCAATCGAAGAAAAACGATTTCTTGAGTGATTCAGGCAAGGAATTTCCCATGCATTAAGATAGGGTGAGAAATTCCTTCCGAACTGCAAACAGCTCTTTACCGTTCATCTGGTTATCGAAAAAGCCGCTATTTGATGTGTCATATGCATGAGTTTGGATTAGTTATTTAATTGATCACTTTCGGCGGGACACCTGGAACCGGTTCTGGAACACTAACGTTTCAGATATTATCCGAAACTATTTTCCTGCTTACCGTTCATCTGGTTATCGAAAAAACCACTATTTGATGTGTCACATGCATGAGTTTGGTTCACTTTCTTAATGTGCCACTTCCGACGGGACCCCTGGAACCGGTTCAGGAACACAATCGGTTCAGATATGGTCTGAAACTATTTTCCTGCTAAACATTCTCCTGATTATCTAAAAACTCGCTATTTGATGTGCCGCATGCCTGGGTTTGGTTCAGTTTTTTAATTGGCCACTTCCGGTGGGACACTTGGGCCCGATTCCGGAACACAACCGGTTCAGATATAGTCTGGAACTATTTTCCCACTTACTGTTCATCTGGTTATCGAAAAAGCAGCTCTTAGATGTGCCACATGCCTGGGTTTGGTTCACTTTTTTAATTGGCCACTTCCAGCGGGACACGCGGAACCGGTTCCGGAACACTACCGGTTCAGATATGGTCTGAAACTATTTTGCTGCCTACCGTTTATCTGTTTATCGAAAAAGCCGCTATTTGATGTGTCGCATGTATGTGTTTAGTTTACTTTTATATTTGGCCACTTCCGGAGGGGCACCAGGAACCGGTTCCGGAACATTACCGGTTCAGACATAGTCTGAAACTATTTTGCTGCTTACCGTTCATCAGGTTATCGAAAATGCCGCGGTTTGATGGGTCGCATGCATGGGTTTGTAACATTTTCATATCTGGCCCCTTCCTGGGGTACCGGTCCGGAACACCTAAATGGCCATAACTCCGGAACGGCTGGACCGATCCGAACCATTTTCAATAGGAAACAATGGGACCAGATTCCGCGTCGAATGAACCGTCGGTCATTAAAATCGATTGAGGTTTACTGCCAAAAAGTGATGTGAGTTTTTTTGTACACATACACACATACACACACACACACATACACACACACAGACATCACCTCAATTCGTCGAGCTGAGTCGATTGGTATATAAGACTTGACCCTCCGGAGGCTCTATCAAATTTTCATTTTTGGAGTGAACATATAGCCTTTCGGTACACCTTGGTGTACGAGAAAGGCAAAAAGTATCATTGATCGTCGAAAATCCCTCCCACAGTAAATTTCTGGCTACGCCACTGTTTCCAAACAACTCGGTTTTGTTTATTTATTTTTTTTCCAAAAATTTTCATTGGACCCCAGATGATTTGACAATTTGTAAAGGGGGTTGCCATCGATAAAAGCTTGAGAACCCTTGCTCTACGGATTCCTACAATTATTCCCTCCAGTATTATCCTCGGGATTCTTCCCAGGATTCCTCCAGGGACTCGCCTGGGGATTTATTTGCGCATTTCTCCCGAAACTTCTTCAGGGATACCTCCCAGGTTTGCTACAGGGATTCCTCCCATAATTCCTCCTGGAATTCTTCCCAGGATTCCTCTCGGGATTCCTGTCGGGATTCGTTCAGGGATTCTCCCGGGGACTCTCTCGGAGTTTCTCCAAGAATTACTTTTGGGATTCCTTTAAGAGTTCTCCCGGCATTCTCTATGGAATCCTCTCTGGATTCAATCCGAGATTTCTTCAGGGATTCCTTCTGAGACTCCTCCCGGGTTTCTTGCCAAGATTCCACCCGGGATTCCTCCAGGTAATCCTGCTGGGATTCCTTCAGAGAGTCCTTCAGGGATTCTTTCTGCGATCCTCAATGCTTTCCCATGGGATTCCTCCTGGAATTCTCTCAGGGTCTCCAACCGGGATTCCACCAGTTAAACCTCCCGCGATTTCTTTGGGAATTTATCCCATGATTTTTCCTGGGATTTTCCCCGATATTCCTAAAAAAAATCCTTCCAGAATTCTTCCAAAGATTCCTCCAGGGATTCCTCCCGTAAATCCTCAAACTATTGGGATTCCTCCCGGAATTCTATCATGAATAGGACAGATCGATGAATTACTAGATTTGTAGTAATGAGCTGAATTTTAGTATGGTGAGATGGTCAATTCTCCGTTTCTGCAATGAAATGGTGCAAAAAGCGTGGGTATTATGATTCCTTGCCTGATTTGATGCTGTTTGAGCAAAACTTTGGGCAACAGCATTGTTGTTTTCTCCATTTCTTGCAACATAAACAACATAGTTATTATAATACCCACGCTTTTTGCCCCATTTCATTGCAGAAACGGAGAATTGACCTTCTCACCATACTAAAATTCAGCTCATTACTACAAATCTAGTACTACACCAAACGTGCCCCATTCCAATTGGGATTCCTCAAGAGATACCCCCGAGATTCCTCTTAAGATTCTTCCCGACATTTCTCCAGAATCATCCCCAGAAATTCGTTTTAGAATTCTTGCCAGGATTCCTCCAGGGATGCCTCCCAGCATTCCCTCGATGAATTTCTCCGGAGGTTGCCTCAGGGATTACAGCCATATGAATCCTCCTGAATTTTTGGCCGAGATTTCTCCCAAGGATTCCTTCCCGGACTCTTCCCGGAGTGTAGAATTAGCTTAAGTGGAAATACACATAAATAAAAAAGGCACTCTTCCCGGGATTCTTTCTAGGTTCCATCCAGGACTCCTCCTAAAAATTCTTTCAGGGATTTTACTGAAAATTCTTCAAGGATACTTCCGGGATTTCTCTAGAAATTTCTCCGGAGATTCATCCGAAGCTTCCTCCCGGGATTTTTTCATGAATTCCTTCCAGCATTCCTTTCCGAATTCTTTCCATCATTTCCTATGGACGCTTCCCATGATTCCTCTGGAGAGTCTTCCAGGGGTTCTTCCCGTGATTCCCCAAGGTATTGCCCGTGAGGTTCCTCCGGAATTCTTCCAGGGTATGCAACTCCAGGGCAGGGATGGCATTCCGCACTGAAAATGTGCACAGTGCAGCTCATTTTCATATAAAAATCACGCACCCTTGCACACACACTGAGGAGCATGCCATCCATGCTCCAGGGAAAACTTCAGTTAGACTCTCTAAGTACTTCACTAACATAGTTGATGGCATTCTCCCAGTAATACTATCCAATTACCTGCATTCTAAGCATAACTTGATTTTTTTTTTAATCCTAAAACTTTGTTGAGAAATTATTCAAGACATATCTTTCTTGCATCCTGAGGGCCCATATAACAGCTGCAAGGATATGGGTATTCTGGGCGTGGATATTTGGGTTCGATTACCGGCCGGCCCAGGAATTTTTCGTGATATTTCCTTGACTTCTTTGAGCATGCCTGCCACGCGATATACACATGGAAAATAGTCAATGACAGAAGAAGCTCTCCGTAAATAACTGTGGAAGTGCTCTTCGAACACTAAGCTGAGAAGCAGGCTTTGTCACAGTGATATGTAACGTCATGCAACAATTTGAAGTTCAATTTGTTTCGGAGAGGTATTGAAGACCGTCATGAAACCTAAATAGATCCATTTTGACTTTAAGGTAGCTCGACCGTCTTGAGATTTTTGTTTCTTGCGATGGCAATGGCAATGGAAATCGGCATGTGATCTGATATAACAATTGATATGACAATCGATCTGGCAATCCATATTAAAAACATCATATCACTTGTCACTGCAATCAAACTAATGGCACAGAAAAGCAGATGTCTCACTCTATTTTTTTTTGTTTGACGGCCACAAGTTTAACCACAAGGGTCATTCAGGTCCATAAATTTATTAACTTAATTATAGTTACATTACATGTCTTTTTTTCCAATTTGCCGTTTTAAAGATTTGGAAAAACGAACGATCCATGCATCCACGTCTTGTTTATCTCTATTCACTTCCCATCGTTCATATTTAACGATTAGTTCAAATACTCTGTAGTTCGTAAATTGCCCACTCACAGTGCTCGCAATGCTCGTTTGCTCACTACCACCTCTTAGCAAACACTTTGTGAAACACAACGTGACTAGCATTGGTCTCTCAAATTACTTAAAGAAAAAATGGGCGATAATGTTTTCATGAAGATGATTATGATCACAATTTGTTTTGAGTAATACACTTGTTTGTCTGTGCTAATCAGATGATGGTTTATGTCCGTGGGAATATCAATCACTTTAAAATTCAACTTATTTTGAGTAGTGTACGTCGAAATTTTGATTCTTCACGATTCACTACCCCATGCGGTACCGAATAACGTCTTGACAACCATGATAGATTCCACAAATATCATCTGAAAGTAGTTCTTATATTATTCACACTCAGCATCCAGATTTCCGTCGAATCAATTACCGTAATGGGAGGAAACAAATCCATACGGATTGCAGAAGAAAGTTTTCCGGTGAAAACCCGGAATGAGCCGTTGCCATTGCTGCCACTGACTGCAGGAGTAGATAATCTACCTTTCGTTGCCGAGACGTGACATTAAACTCTGACATAATAACTGGAACGGCATTTGGCATGTTACTGCTTCTGACAGCAGCGGCTTCGAGGAAAGCCTCTAACTGCGGAATGCCACTTCGGAACGACCCAATTTCGGTGATGCTTATTTCGACTTAGAAAGATTTTTTGCACCATTTCCAGCGGTCACCTTTCGGACCGTTAATCGTTCACCACAATTATTGGAAACACTTCGCCAAAATGCGCTGCACCTGGGATATGCTTTTATCCTAAGCAATTAATTTTCAGTATTTCGAGAGAAAGGCATCAAAAGGCACAGTTTCCGGCCTTAACCCCAACGAAAGATGATTAAAAAAAGATACTCTCTGATGGCGGGCAGTTTGTCGAGGATACCGCCAGGAACGGAGATTTTTCACAGATGGTTGAAGGTTTTCCGCTGCTTTCGAGGGGAGGGCCACTGCCGGACCATCAATTATGATAATGACTTTCGTAGCGGGCGAAAATAGCCGAAATGGCGTCCGAACTCATCATTTTCACTCCCGTGTAAATATGTAGATGAAGCGGGGGCAGCCGCCTAAATCTGCTTAAGCTTTTATTAATTAATGCGATTCGATTATTAATCACAATATTCTGGGCGGCGCAGTTTCTCCGAAAAGTAATTTTCTGGGAAAAAAAACATTGAAGTCTTTCTCCCTTAGCGGTACGAACACGTGAACGGACGGAAATTACGCCACGCGCTTCAACTAGAGTAGAAGTTGCCTTCTGAAGGATCAGAACGGAACAATTTATCAAATTTTCAGTAAGGGAGACAAACTCTCCAAAACAAGAAAATGCTCAAAAACTTTGGAGTGCGATTAGACAGTACAGGTTTTAAATTGTAATGCGTCTTAAGAGATTGATCCAGCTTTGGTATTTCCAGTATTAGTCTTATGAATCTCAAGTTTTTTTTTTAATATTTCAATATTCAAACACTTTTATATAGACAAAACCTTTCAGGTTTTCAAAAATGTATTTTTCCATTTATGTGCATTGTACAAGACACTATAGAAATCTTTCGTCTTTAATTTTATTGGAGAATCCAACTATGTAAAAAGCATTGGGCGAAAGTGAGCTCGTTCAATGCGGCTTATCAGAGCATGTCATAGCATTACATCAACATTTGTACAAATCTTTTCATTTTTCATTTTTATCTTGGATGGAGTTGCTAAGATGAGAAATTATATGCTTACTGGACCTTGGCCAGATGTGTAGGGATCAATGTGTCTCTGTTATTGTAGAGGGTTACAAAATCGCTGCTAACTGTACATTATTTATATTAATATCTTCATTTTTCGCTCATTGCTAACTTTCTGCATCAAAGAATCTTCCAACACACTTTATTTTTCCCTGCCAAACAATGCCCTGCCGGAAAAAAATCTTCCAGAATTAGCCACGCTCACGCACGCTGCTCGCTTCTGGCGCCTACCACCCCAAGTAACAACTCCATTGCTGATTGGTTTTTATAAGGGTTTTATTACAGCAATAATTAAAACTCACAGTTTTATAACTACTTTTGTGAAAACCATTGATGAAATGTTTTATAGTATACTTGAAGATATCCATAAAGCCAGATTTTAATAGTAAACTGAACTCTCCGACATGTAAACCTTCTGGCATTCATTATTACCACAATAAAACTGTTCTAACTCTCAACAGATGGCGATCCGTTCGATTAGTGACGACATCTGTTGGTGGAAAAGCAGAAACTACGACACTGCTAGGTTTATTGCGGTCATCATAAAAATAAACTTGCTTTCGTTTTATTTTCGCTAATTATGGTCATCGCCATATTGAAGAATTAGATAACGTGGATGAAAAATAGTTAATTTTGCTCAAATAAGCAATGAATTGATAGTTTGCCGCCATTTCCATAACATGCTCACATGAATCAACTCTCTTAGCTGAGTTTTCTTGTGATTCGAGATAGTTTTACTAAATTAACAAATTGATATATTTCATTCCAAGATGATAATATTCTCCATTTCGAAGGGCATTAATTTTATGTTTCTGCAGCCCTAATAGTTACGGTAAAATTGAATGCGCATAAGCCTACCAACACAATAACTACTAAAATATTACATTGAAATGATCGCTTTCTACATACGAATGATGCATCCTCCTGAATTTTACGTGCCATCGAAGAAGCTTCTCTGCATCTTGAGCTGTCATAGTTTTTGTTGAAAAAAAAACAACAACAATCATCATAATCTCTGTTCGAGAATGGAAAATATTTCAACTAGGTTTTAAAACAGTTTTATTGCTACTCTTAATGTGGTTTGCAAAACCTCTCCGAGAGTGGTCCACTTAACGCTCTTAACGAGGTTATCAAGAGGTTTTGATGTATAAATCAGTTTTATTGCAAGTTTTATAAAATTGGTCATGAAGATCTCTCATAGAGCTGAACAAAACTTAAAATGTTACTTGGGACGCTACGACAGCAACACTAGCAGGATGATCTCCCCGCGGCCACTTCATCGCTGTAAGAGTCGATTTCGACCGCAGCGCACCGGTATGACCTACGTGGCCGACTCCGAACCCCTGGACCACCTCTTGAATAGCGTCTGAGCTAGCCATTCTCCGAATCCACGCGCCACCGCCTCTGTAGCTCCAAACAGAAAAAAATATGTAATTAAAATTCAGCGAGAAATCATGCACATAAAGGGAATGCTAGAGTTAGCACATGAGATATAATGTAAAATTACATTACCATCGTGTAAATTTCCGCCAACCATCATGTACTCCAACCGGTTACGTAACTATTAGCGGAAATTTACACGATTGTAACGTAATTTTACATGATATCTCATGTAAATATGCACTAACTCTAGCATTCCCTTTATGTGCATGATTTCTCGCTAAATTTTACATGAATATTTTTTTCTGTGCAAGACGATGTGGTTGATAGCCGTTGAAACGACATTCCAGCCAAACTCATCATTGCACATCTTCTGGACAAGATTGTGCGGAGTTGTGTTCTCCCCGCATATGACAAGCATTCGGTCGCGCATTGTGCGAAAACGCGAGCACACTAACAAAACGTGTTCCACCGTTTCGTCTATACCAGTACAAACCGGACATTCAGGAGAACCCGCATGACCGAAACGATGTAGATACTAACGGAAGCAATCATGGCCCGGAAGGGCCTGAGTTAGGTGGAATGTTACTTCCCCATGGCACCTGTTAACCCAACTATCTACCCTCAGGATCAACCTGTCTAACTTCCTTTGGTGGAACTGTCCCATGCGCGCTGCCATTTGACCATGGAGGCCAATCTGGCAGTCTTGCGTATGCCTCTTATGCCACTAATTTCGAAGCTATCTATGTCCTCCCCGATAAGGATACCCGATACACACCATACCAGTGACGACGCATAACACATCGTGTGACACGGTACTGTACGCGCTCGCAATCCTCAGGGGGAGCTCCCCACCGGGAGCTTTGACCTCAACACCTCGTCGTACATGACATTCCGTAACACCGGACCCAGGATGGAACCTTGTGGAACTCCTGAGGTTAAGTGAAAGCACTTCCGACCGACCCACCGTAAACTAATACTCGATTCTGGAAGTAACTTCCAAGAATCTTGTACAGGTACCCAGGTATCCCAAGACGCAGGAGCGCATCGACAATAGCCGCCCAACTGGCGCCCGCCTTTGGCAATGCTACCAGGCTCTGCCGCTTCCAAACCTAGGGGAAAACTCGCTCGTTCAGGCATCTGAACATTCCTCTGCAATAGCTAACTTTTAAGGCCAGGTTCGGAACTCCGTCCGGACCTGGGGCCTAACCTACGCTAAGGGACTTTGATATCCCCGCAAGTTCCTCTTCGGTGGCTCTCTCTTCATCGCCAGACCCAGTCCCCGGCTGTCCTACTAGAAGAGGCCACGGACTAGGACCATGACGCGGAAAAGGCTCCTCGATGATGCCCTCCAACATCTTTGGAGACTGCTCTGTAAGAGTCATTACACCTCTCAGCCTGGCCATCACGATCCTGTAGGCATCACCCCATGGATTCGCATTGGCACTCTGACAGAGTCCCTCAAAGCAGGCCTTTTTGCTTGCCCTTATCGCGACTTTAGCAGCGGCAAACACCATCCGCCGTTCGTATCGGTCTTCCCGGGCAGAGGTCAAGTACTGACGATCAAAATGTGATATTGGTTTGTTTGAGATAAGAGGTAAAAGTGGTTGTATACCATTTCACCGAAAACCATTTCGCGGAATTTTTTTTTTTTTCGCGGTGTAACATTTCGCGGAATGACTTTTCGCGGAATGTACTGTTTCGCGGAATACGATTTCGCGGAATTTAATATTTTGCATATAATTATTTTCTCTGCTAAACTTTACTCGCCCCTACACCGATTCATACGCAATCATAACCACCATAGCTCTGTGATTATTGTTTGATGCTAAATATGATACTTTTCTGGAAAAAATATTTGCCTTCTTTAAGCTAGGCTGTTCTAAAGAATTCTCAATGTCAGGCCAAAGGACATTACCGAAGTAACACAGAAAACATCTTTAGATATTTTAATTTTAAAAGATGTTTTTTAAGCGTATTATAAGCGATTCATAATACATCTTGTGTTAGAATCAAGCTCTAAATATGTTAGGCGATAACAAACAGCTCTCAGAAATATCATTTGGGATTCCACGCATAAAATACTTTTATATTACAATTAAACAACAAAATAATCCAACACACGAAATGATGTAATCATGTCGCGACACTATAACGTAAAACAAGAAAAAGCTATTTGTAATTTCCGTTTCACAGGCAAAAAGACGGTGAGCGGTTCAAGGCAAACCCAGTAAAATTTTCAGGAATAATCACACATATGCCATGTTTTATTCTTGCGACCAGTGATTGCTTCTTAGTCGGGCCACCATCAACGAACCATTTATCGCATAACCTAATCCTACGATATGAACTCCGTCGCCCAAACAGCGAAAATATTGTAAAATCTGGTCAATTTACGCAAAACTAAAGCAGCTGCCGAATCTATTTGGCTGCTCTAGTCATATCAACCTTCCAAAACAAACTGTAAGCTGTCCTGCAGCAAGATTTTGTTGATCTCGTTTTCGAAAATGAATCGAAGAGAACCAATTTCACATTGCCGGCACTGCGGGTATTGATTGAAGCTGCTGATGATGGTAACGCACATTCAACCTCCAGCTGGTATGAAACCCTCCACTCAGGTCCACATCTCAGCGAACTGATATACGGCTTCGTAATTCTTCGTAAACATGGACTATCCGATGTCCTCCGTTAACCATAATCCTCCGACGAACCACCGTGACCAACTCGCAACGATAGTGAGGTTACTGTTGGCAATGTTTTGATATTTTGACAGCTGTTGTGTTGTTATGAATGTAGTTATATATAAGTTATTCTGACGTTGTAAAGATTTTCCTTAAACAAGAATATGGCTAAAGTGTAGTACGGTTGAAAACATGTATTTTTGATGTATTATCAATGCTGTTAAAACTGTCTTCCACAAGCTGTTGTAGAGTTGTTATCGGAATGTAATTTAAGCATAATCTCAACTTATTTCTAAACCCAAACACTGGAACTGTTGACAAATGTTTTGTATATTTTGTTCAGATTACAGTACCGATCAAAAGTATGTATACACAAATAAAAATATGTTACAAATTGGAACATTTCTCTTGTTTTTTTTATGAACTATGTTCGTTTTGACTACATATTTTTCAATCTTACTTGAGTCATAGCCAGTAGTGAGCGGCTGGCTGATTAAGATTAATTTATATTTCTGACTATGCTAGAAATTGAAATTCTTAATATTTTTGAACGGCACTGTTAGCCTCATAGAACAGCTGCCATATTGCTTTTCGTGTGGATTGAGAAAAAGATTTCATCAAACCGTACCATTTAGTAGGTTCAACTTATAATTAACAATTAAATGCAATGGCGGTTGAGTTTTGGATGAGTAAAATCTACTGTTTCACCATAAATCTCGAACCGCAAGTGGAATGTCTCTACTGCTATTGAGTGTTGGCAATGCAATGTCATAACTTTTATGAGAATTGGTTACAAATGTCATACTTGGTCATTCCCACATATCACTTAATTTTTATTCCAAATATGCAAGAGTATATTTTCACCTTTGTTTTGCCAATTGTGACGTAGTGTACGCATCCATATAGTTTCTATCAAAAATGGTTTGTTGAATAAATGATACCCGTAGGTTAAATTACCTTCATACAGCCTAAGTACAACTTATGCATGTGATATGTTATATAAAAGTTGTGCATCCGTTATATAACGTTGAAGTGATTTAATTAAAACCAATGAATATAATTGTATTATTAAAGCATTTTACAAGCTTTTTTATTGACAAATAACTTAATTTGAGCTAATTAATACATGAAAGCAGGACGGAACACATTTATAAGTACTATTAGTGTATTGGAATACATCTTATACCACCTGAAAGATGTTTTATAAGCCGCCATTTTTTGCGCTGTTTTGAATATATAAGTGTTCAATATAACGTTAATAATGCACGAAAAATACAACAGAACTTGTATGAAACGTGTATTTTAAACTATTATATAGCAAGCTGTGTTACTTGGGTAGGCCGACTGTCATTAGATCGAAATAACTGGAAATAAAAGCGAATGGACATTAGGCGTAATGACCAACAAGCCATCGTTGTCACATAAATAGATTGAACTTTCAAGCGTTTATGTTGCTAGCAACATCAGAGCTTTTTTTTCCTTCTTTAAAATATGACTATTCTATCCAGTAACGTTGTTGTTTGGCGAACGAATCG
Source organism: Aedes albopictus (assembly GCF_035046485.1). Taxonomy (NCBI): domain Eukaryota; kingdom Metazoa; phylum Arthropoda; class Insecta; order Diptera; family Culicidae; genus Aedes; species Aedes albopictus. The sequence continues at coordinate 282,750,959 of NC_085136.1, read as the reverse complement.
CTAAATGTTTCATCATTTACCTTCTTTTTATCAAAGGCTGTTCATGTATTGTGCAGTTTTCGGCGAACAAATTGATAACTTCATAGAATGTTTTACCTTCTTTCGATAATAGGCTGCTCTTTCAAGTTACACTGTTGAACTTTTTGGCTGGCAATCATACGTCTAACTTTATCTGAGTGAGTTTTTTGCTAAGCTGTTGATCCCACTGTCCTTACCCTTCTTTACACCAAGAGCTGTTCTTTCGAGTTGTATTGTTATTTTATTTACTGGCGGTCTCACTGCTAACTCCGTATGAGATTTGTTCTTCTTCTTTAAATAGGCTGTCATTTCAAATAACACTTGCTGGTGAGCAAACTGATATCTACATCTGAGATTCTTCCTTCTTTTTAATAATAGGTTGTTTATTTATAAATTGCAGTGCTGCAGTGTTGTTTGGTGACCCAGTACCTAACTAAATCTTCTAAGATTTTTTCTTCTAACTATAAGCAGATCTTTCAAGGCCTATTATCCATTTGGTCTAACATCTATTTACCCCAATGATTATTCGATCTTATGTTCATTCAGCCTAATGTCCTCCGGCCTAATGAACCAGCATCATAATTCTGGATCTGAACCTGCTACTCAGCCTCCACACTTTCACCCTTATTGATTGAACTTTTTGTTGGTATAAGAACTGCTAAATTTATATTATCAGAGAATTTCCCTTCTTTAATAAATAGGCTGTTCTTTCAAAGTTTTCTGTAACAAAAATTGAAATATTGATGTCACAGATAAGCAGACGTTACACTCTAATAATCCCAATTTAACTGCCAATTTGAAACTTCGATAGTTGGCTAACTGACCACTCGTGACACTCAAATCAGTTTTGTTTGGGTTTGACGTTCACACCCTACCGCAACCTAGTTAATGGTTGGCCAAACTCAGTAGTTTCAGTATTGAGCGATTATGTGTCCGCGACTCGAAAGTGTTGAAAGTGTAACGTTTGTGTCTGTGTTGATGAGAAACATTTCATTTTACACTTGTTGATTAGTGTTTTCAATCTTATCATGAGGTTGTCTCTCGATCAGTTAAAATTTTCTCTCTTATTAACGATTTTCCATGAAACGGCACATTCCGCCAAATGGTTTTCAGCAAAACGGTGCATTCCGCGAAATGGTACATTCCGCAAAATGTCATTCCGCGAAATATTACACCGCGAAAAGGAATTCCGCGAAATGGTTTTCAGCGAAATGTTATACAATCGGTAAAAGTACTGTAAATAATATCAAAAACTTGTTCTTGAACCATCTAACCAATAGCAAAATTTGATATTTGAATATCAATCAAATAGCTCGCTGCTATTGGTTAGATCTTATCAAATGTGCTATGATGATGATGTTCCATGAGTAAAATTCAGATATTATTTTCAGTACTTTTACCTCTTATCTCAAACAAACCAATATCACTTTGTGATCTCCGGCATGGTCGCATCGCACGCACGCAAGAGCACCGCTACCAGCTCGTCATCGCCTAAACCGAGAGGTTTCGCTCACGGCGGAGCGCCTCCCTAAATACCTCGTCGTTGATGTATAATGTCTTGCACCTACAAGGGCTTGGCCTTGGCCTAGTTATCTTTTCCTCTCCCCGCTGTCTGCTGTTGCTGTAGTCGATACTGTAGCGAACCAGTTACATCGTCTACCCTCCAGTTCGAACTATTAGTTGGGCCAGGACTACAAAAAGTAACGTCAATAATCGAATCCGCTCTGTTCCGACTAAAGGTTACTGTTGGTACTGACATTAGCCAGATCGACATCTAGTCATAGCCAGTGCCTCTAGCAATATCTGACTCCGCTTATTCGTAAAACAGCTTTCCCATTCTACGGCCCAGGCATTGAAGTACCCGCTAGTACCACCAGCCTTCACCCTATCAGCCCTGTCAGCACGGTCATCATACAGTCTAGCACCTGCGTGAACTGCTCGACCGGCCACCGCGGATGCGCATAACAGCTACAGAAGAAGGCCCCGTTTACTTTGGTGACCACGAAACCTGCGTAGGTAGGTGGTAGACACCAACTTCTGGACGCAGTATAAACCCTTGATGGTTCCGTTACCACGTGCAAGACTGGAAGCGTAGAGTAATGCCGGGCAAAAGTTCGCACCTAACAGACTTCACGAAATAACTATTAAACGAAAAGAATATAATATCGTTTTTCTTTGTTAAACGGGTCCCTATCATGTTACCTTTAAAACGTAGTACTAGATTTTTTCACGATTCTTTTGTAGTTTTAGTAATACAATTTTTAATACAAGTACAAAAAGCCCCACACTTGGGGCAAAAGTTCGCACATTGTACAGGGTAGTTTATTGGAGTGAAGTTTATTTATTTCATGTTAATTCATGTTCATCCTTTTACTCTAGCCATGAAATCTGTTTCTTTCTGCTCATGGCGTTACGGCCCAACTGGAATACGACCTGGTTTCCAGCTTTTGTATACAATGTATTTTATGAAGACTTATACAACTATTAACTAAGAGCTGTCCTTTGAGGTTCACCCTTCCTTGAATGTTCTCAACTACGATTGCTTCCCAGACTTCTCCAATTCCACAATAGGTTTTGATCTGACCATGATGCAAAAAATCCGTGGAATCCCAGATCCGCTCCGATCGGAGCATATTCCAAAAATTTTTGCAAGCAAGTTTGGTCATATCAGTTGCGACAGAAGGTTTTTCACTGACGGGTCAAAAACAAATGATTCCAGTGGATTTGGTGTATTTAATGAGCTTCATAGCGCCGCCCATAAACTTCAAAGTCCTTGCTCAGTATACGTCGCAGAATTGGCGGCTTTACACTATGCATTAGAGCGAATCGCCTCTCTTCCCTCTGATCAATATTTCATTTTTGCGGATAGTCTCAGCTCAATTGAGGCTATTCGTTCAATGAGGCCGGTGAAGCACTCCACGTACTTCCTAAGCGAAATACGATCATTTCTGAGTGCTTTATCGCATCAAGCATATAATATCACCTTGGTTTGGGTCCCTTCGCATTGCTCGATCCCGGGCAATGAGAAAGCGGACTCGCTCGCCAAGGTGTGTGCTATGAAAGGCGATATTTATGACCGTCATATCGCCTTCAATGATTTTTTTTTTCGATTGCTCGTCAGCATGCCTTGGTCAGTTGGCAACAAAAATGGGATGCAGGAGAGTTGGGCAGGTGGTTACACTCAATTCTCCCACAGTTATCGAAGACGGCGTGGTTCAAGGGGTTGAATATGGGTCGAGATTTAATCAAGATAATGTGTCGACTAATGTCCAATCACTACTCTTTGGGTCGCATTTCTATCGAATAGGGCTCACAGATAGCAATCGTTGTAGCTGTGGTGCAGGCTATCAAGACATCAACCATGTTGTGTGGGAATGCCCCAAATACGGTATTGCCAGATCCGATGCATGTGCATCCCTCAGGGCCCGAGGGAAACCAGAAAAGGAAGACATTAGAGATGTGTTGGGTAAACTTGATCTTGAGTATATGAAGCTTGTATACTTCTTGAAGCAAGCTGAAGTCTTCGTTTGATATCCCAGTCTTGTTGCTCCACTTGTCCCTTCGTGTCCCTTCGAAAATCGTCTGTTTGTATCGTTACAGGTTGTTTGTCCACTCTACGTTTGACCAGCAGCAATACGCCACACCATGCTGTTACGTATCAACGAAAAGCCCCATCACCCTATCCTTTCCTCAAATATTTGTGTTCCCCCTAGCCTCGACCAAACCGCGAGTTTTACGGTTCCCCAAAACTAACATCTATATATATTTCAAAATGCAGTGGCATACGTGGGACCGCGCATAACTTGCGAACGAATGGTCTGATTTGGGTCGTCTAAGTTTTGTTCTGTTAGTTTTCACCCAAGGAAGGTTTATGAGGCAAAAAACATGGGAAAATTGAGAGTTTTTGAAAATCGGGTTTTTATACATTTTGAACGGGGACTTGGGCTTGGCTAGGGACTGAAACGTCAAAAAACGTAGTAGGCAAGACAAAGTTTGCCGGGACAGCTAGTAGTTTATAAATCAAAAACAGGAAATTGTAAAAAGTTTTAATTGAATACGGCTCCGTTAGGCCTGCTGGTGCATGAGTCTAAAATAAATGATTCAGTGAAAAAAAAGAGCTGTCCTTTCCAGCATTACAGAAGTTGTCAAAATACATTGTGGGGTAATCATAAAGATACGTGTTGCACAAAATATATGAAAAAAAATCAAATATACAGCAAAACTATTGAACGGGACCGTAATCGGATCTTATTCCCTTCAGTATGATGATGAATAATAACTGTGAATTTACAAACTAAGATATTAAAGTAGATGAACATAAGAGCTTCAAAAACTTACGAAAAAGACAAGGCGAGGATGACGAAAAAAATGTTTTAAAATGTTTTTAGTCAATTTTTTAATTTTTGATTTAAATGGATGAACAAAATGTTTGCCTATCAGTCAATCTTCTTACAAAACTAAGTTGAAACCCTCTGCCGAAACGATTTGAGGGTGCGTACTACACATGTTTTACATATATGGTCGTTTCTATACGAAATCATCATTGCTTCAAAGATTCTGTAATTATATTGATGTACTAGATTCAGTAATCTAGTGCGAATTTTTGCCCCACTGCACTATGGGGCGGCTCCATACAAACAGGAGGCCAAAAATATTTTCGCATCAATTTTATGATGTTTTGTTCCTAAACATGTTGAACAGGTTGTTTCAACACGACATCTTCAAACAGCATGAAATTACAAGGGTATTGCATACTTTTAGGCGATTAAGGATTTCTGATCCAATTTACAAAATGGATTCCAATTCGTAAAAACACGCTTCGCTTAGTGATCCGAGAACAGATTTAGACTCCACTATGATTGATCTACCGAGAAAATCATCCATGACGGCCAAATGTTTCCTCAGAGGTATTTAATGGCCAATAGGGTGATTTTATATTGCAATATCTCAATCACCGCCGACAACTTGAATGGAATTGAAGAATAGCAGCTAGTAGCAGCCAAATTTGATTTCAATGTCTCCCAGGGAACCTAAACAAAACCATAGAAAGGTGTGAAAAGACATTTGAAAGGTGTATAAGTAAGCTTCTAGAAACTATTCTAGGGTATACTGGTCCAAGCGGTCTACTTCCAACTACCGAATCTAAATCTCAAATTAAACAAAGACAATTTTCGATTTTTGGCCACCTGAATCCCCTTAGTGCACTGTCGAGGTTTTAACAATGTTCCTTTCTGCAAGAAGCACTAGTAGTTTATTGTCTATTCGAGTGCACCTCTCGAATATGGAATAACGATTCTCCGACATCAATAGGTTATGAGATTCTTCTTCTTCCTGTTTCTACAAATTCTTATTCCAAAAGGTCCAAAAATTATATCAAAACGCCTAGAAACACATTTTTATCCATAACTCTGCCAAAGCATAACGAAATCGTCCCAATTTTCATTGACGAGTAACTGACCTGATTATGTGTCGAACCCATACAGGTTGTTTGGGTTCTTGACTCGTGCGCAGAGAAAGACCCACTGCGAACTTTTGCCCCGTGCGAACATTTGCCCCGCATTACTCTACGTCAAGCCGTTTACATCAGACTCGATTATTCTGGTTCAATCCTTGTAAAAATAGCGCTGCCGTTTACGAACGCAGGAACTGGCAGGATAATTAATATACCCAAATGGGCGGTGTATGGCGGTGAACGGCCATTCTATATGTTGCTGAATGTATGGTTAACTCAAGGTCTTTAACGTACGTCCCTTTAGAATCAGCTGATGATGAGGCCTTAAGGCCAAACCAAATCCTGTTTGGTTGCTCGAATGGGGTGAAGCTCCTCCTAATAGAAACCATGGATATTCGTAGAACACTACGAAGTAGCTGGAAGCTGGCGCAGCACATCACGGATCACTTTTGGCGTAGTTGGATCAAATAATTCCTATCAATGATTACAAAGCGATACTAGTGGTTTCCAGAATGCAAAGATTTCAAAGTAGGAGACCTAGTCAAAGTAGGAGAATCAACTAGTAACACCACTGGATTCGCGGAAGGGTGGGAGAAGTGTTCGTCGGCAGAGATATCAGAGTTCTCAAGCAGTGCAGCGGTGCGTACGTCAACTGGCGTGCCATGTAGACCAGCCGTGAAGCTAGCTGTACTGGACATCTTGGAGTCCAGTAAACCTGACGTTGACGATTTTGGTCAACACGGATCTTGACCACGGTTTTACGCGAAGGGGCGTGTTGCAATGATGCCCCTCGTAGCAGCGGCGCTTGTATATCAGTACCATCGAGCACATACACATCGGAGAAACGTCAGTCATCAATAACGTCGACGACTGCTGACATTTAATGTCACGAAGAGAAGGGATAGAAGAATTATATATAATCCACTCCATATGAAGTGAAGGTTGCACATGAGTGATTTCTCCTAGTTAAAATCACTTTATTTTGAAAATAAACTATAATCTATAAAATCTATATTGTCTACACCCTAGCGTGAAAGCATACGTTATTAAAATGCAACATTTTATAAAATCTTTTGCAACAACTAATACTACTTAAAAGTTCATTGGTAAGACAGTTGGTACATTTCTTTTCATGATTATACACATAGCTAATCCACATCCAAATTTTAGAACGGCTGATTAAACTAGACCCGCTAGGCCACGAATCTATCTGTATTCGTAGAGATTCACCCAAATTACTTTCAAAACAAATCGAAAATAAAATTTCAGTTTGAAGCATACTATCAGATCAACTATGGAGTTTGCTATCGAGACTTTAGTAGAATATCCCCTGAATGTTTGTAATAGTATTCAGAGTTTTTTTTTTTTTCAAGAATATAATATCAACAGTAAACATATAATAAACAACCCTCTTCTTGCAGCACGAGTATGGGACCATTTTATCCAGTCGGTTATCTGTTTATTCGGCAATATGTTCTTTCCACAACCAATTCGTTCGACATTCATTGCTCAATAACTTTTGCTTTTTTGCATGAAAAAGTCCTTTGATCACTGGAATGTGATCGTTGGTAATGCATATACAAATGGTAAAAAAAAATATTTAGAGTTCGTCAATTTTCCTCAAAACTACAAGTATATGAAAATTGACCCAATCTCACCCATTCGAGGGGGTGACAATGGGTCAATAGAATCGAATTTGTTTCGTATTGGCATCGAAGCAAGTTATTAAAGTTCTGGTCAAGGTTGATACTACTTACCAATAATATATTATAAGTTGGATATGAGCTTGATCTTTCAAAAAGTATCAATCCACCTAAAAATGTGATGTTCTACCGAGGTTTAGAAGTTGCATTTTAAAAACGCTTATTTGCAAGGCCTGATTTATCAAAAATTAACTAATTGCTCTTGAAGCCTAATTTTTCGAGTGGAACTGCTTACAACTATGAAGATGACACCATAAAATTTTTGATTCAATATTCGCAACATTTGATGAGATATTACAGATAATGTTTTGACCCAATCTCGCTTCTGACCCATTGTCACCCCCATGGACGGTATTTAACATTTTGTTAAACATTTTATAATGATTTCACAATTTTATACCAATTCAATGTTAATTCGTTTTGCCTGCCAAGTTAAATGGCAGTTTGTAGCAACGGTTTAACAAATTAGTAGTAAGCTGCAATCAATAAAGTATTGAATGATGTAGTTATCAACAGCAACTAATTGTGATATTGGTGATTTATATTAGAATAACTTCGATTAATACTTCTTCTTACGACCTACAAATACAAAATGGTTTAATGTTTAAAGCAAAATATGAGATTATTATGTCAAATTTGACACAGTGATGCTGCTGTTCCACTCGGACGCAAAAGTGAGTAAACTCTGTTAAGGCGTTCAACTTTTAAACCTAGTCATACAATACCACTATAAGCTACAGATATTTGCAATTTCCCCTCGCCTTGTAATAGCATTAACCGAAACGAAAACGGTTGAAAGCAACACTTGCCGTCATAATTCCTAACATTTTAGGGCAGCTACCAACCTGTAATTAAAATTCTTCATCGCCAGGTTGCAATTTTCATGCGGCAATTCGCCCAAGAATGACGACGACGCGTAACGCTCGTTACGAGGGCGATGAGGTGGTATTACGGAAGCCCCAGCCTCACCGACTGGGTCTGGCAACTTATGTTGGCGAGAGCATAACCTTTTTGTTTTTTTTTATAACGATGCAACTTGCTGAAGAAAGCTGTTGAAATTGGCTTGGTAAAACATACAATCGTTGAGTGGGATGCTGTTTTGAGCTTAAATGATGATGTTCTTTGAAGCCAGGAGCAGGTGAAAGTGGAACTCTGCGTCTGGCCTTATTTAAGTTCTGGTGGAACTGTAGTCAAAAAGGCCACTTATCCGGGAAATCGACCACTTTGTAATGGTTAAAAGCACGATTTATATTTGCCTGGTTTCAGTTCTATACTTATGTTATGTACGATTTTCATTATTCGATAACAAAGCGAATTGTGTTACACCCCACTCAAAAGTATTTCAATGTTTATTTATAAGTGCCCCTTACAAATGCACAACCCGCCGCTTCATCATGACCTTGCGGCTAATCGATCCATTTCCTTCCGGTCATCATTTTTTTTTGGTTTTTATTTTTGTGTATTTTAACTAGTTGCTAATTTTACACTCCTTCCGGTCATCATCTTGAGAAACCGACATCCTCACTAACGAACAGCTCGTGCCATCTTCACATCGAAGCATTGACTCTACTGAACTCGCCTTGACCGACCATCCCGATAGCCATAAGCAGTGCGAACTTTTCTCCATCGATCGAATTCCATGCCCCATCCTCCGTTTTCTTGGTAGCACGCACCTACCGGCTGGCTAAAAAGAAAGAGTCATTTTCCGCTCGAGCGATAAGTCAATCTCTTCCTTTGATTAAAGCGTGATGCAATTACCACCGAGTTTGATTCAAAGTTGCGCCAACTGTTGGAAAGAACGCCGAGTGAACTCTCAGCCATTAACGGTGGAAGTGGTCCTAAAAAGCAGGCTATGTTCCTAATAAATACCTAACGTTAGGAAGGAGAGGATGAAGATCAGTGAACCATACATAATCTAAAATAATGTTTTAAAGTTAAGAAGGTTCAGGAAAGTACCTCGAACCATTCAAAGAAATTAGGTTTTATGATGGTTCTCAGAAAATCCGTTCAAATATTTTTGGACTTGCTTAGGATTCATTTCAGTAAGACAGCCACTTACCATTTTTATTGAAGTCAAACCTGATTCTCTTTCACCAAAGTTTATAGTGGCAATCAATATCATCCAAATTGGTCCCAAAGGCACTTTCAATTTCAGAAGACCCCTCTGGGAGCGAACCTTTCCTCAATGACTTTGAAATTATGTATTGGATAACTCAATTAAAAAATAACTCTCGGTTGTCACTCCGTAATACCCGCAATTATATAGAAACAAGCGTAAATCACGATGATGGGGTCCCTTCGGAATGGCGCAAACTTCTCGGTCACTTGCCTCCAATTCGTCGCGACAGACAATTCCTTCCACTTTAATTTTTGATTGACCCCTCCGACGGTCTGTTTGTTTGGGATGAAATTAATAATTGGATCACGATTGGAAAGGCGCCTTCCAATGAGGGAGCAATTTTCAAGGATCGGTACATCTTGGGTACTGCTATCCCAGCAACAACCAGCCGCCGTAGGCATATTGATTAATGGCACACGAGGATTCCCGAGCAAAAGCGGATAACAAAATGATATCATTTTGATTTCATATTTGATTAGGGGCCGTTCATAAACCACGTAGATCAAATTTTGGTGATCTCAATACTCGGTTCGTGGCTGCCGCTCTTCATCCTCGGTTGCGCCCAATGCTCGCCAAATCACGCTGCACCTGGTCCATCATGCTCTCTGTGCTTTACGCCTTCTTGTGCCATTTTACAGGGTTGTTGTCTGGATGCTGGGTTCGCTGCAGAGTGCATTCACCACCAGTTTGACCTTTGCTGCTTCGCGTTTCAGGCGGTTGTATAGCTCTGCCACCGTTCCAAATGTTCTGGCGATAATGTCAATGTTGTCCGCGAAGCACACAAATTGACCGGATTTTGTGAACATTGTTGAGCCATCAGCTTGTCGCACCCTTACGCAGTTTTGCGCACCGTCCATCGTTGCTTTGATCAGCATGGTCATCTTCCCAGGAAGGCAGTTTTTGTCCATGACTTTCCATAGCTCTGTGCAATCCCGTAACGTGGGTAGATCACCTCGGAATGGTGCGTTACGGCGTAAGATCTACCACATCAAGTTTCAATTTTGCTATTTGCTTTTTGCTGTTTTTGTAATGTTTCTGTTTTGAATGTTTTGACTTTTACTGCGAACGATTTCTGTTTTTATTTATTCATTTATTTTTTCCTCTTCAATCTTGTGTTTGTCAAACATTGATTTGGCTGCCTCAATCCTTCGACCCCTTTAATATCTTTAGTATTGATATGCAGATGTGTATAATATTTATATTTTTGTTTTTGTATACTAATATACTTTCTTTCAGAAATATCAAGGTAAGTTCATTTAACAGATCTGTACCCCATCCAACAAATGTCAATTGCGCTCTAGATTGTCGAACAGAGCTCCTCATAAAAACTCCCACCCTACTAACACAAATTCCTTTTCCTTATCGTCTATGGAGATAGTTTGGGTACCCTGTATCTTCAAGTAGACGTTAAACTAACATTCCTACCCTTTCCTAGCGATTGTAAGAACGTGGCCAGGTATACAATGTGATGCTTGTTTCGATCAACTCTAACACGTAGAAAAAGGCGTTAATCCCAAACGTTATTTTAGCGACAACCAAGATGTGTACATTCGCCTATGCTATGCTATGCTATGACTTTCCATAGCAATGTGCAGTCGTATGCCGCCTTATAGTCGATGAACAGGTGATGGGCTGCGACGTGATATTCACGTAATTTCTGGAGGATTTGCCGTACGGTGAAGATCTGGTCGGCCGTCGATGAAGCCGGTTTGATAAATTTCCACAACCTCATTCGTTTCAGGTGACAGACGACGGAAGATAATCTGGGATAGTTCTTTGTAGGCAGCATTCAAAATGGTTGTCGATCTGAAGTTCTCACAATCAAATTGGTCGACTTTCTTGTGAAAGGGGCAGATAACCTTCAGCGGGAAACGAAATGGGGCAACGGAGTGCGAAACAATTGCGGATGGTTCTAAAAACATCCGCAAAGCTGCCGTTGCGGAAAAACGCAATGAGCGCGGTTTTTCTTGCGGTAAATTTCAAAACAACTTCAGTTCTCGGAGAATGTTTATGATTTCAGGAAGAAGGTAATTTTGTGAGTAGGTTTTTAACTCCGAGGTGAATTTGTAATACCAATACCGGACAGAAATGGGTAATTCTGGAAGCAGGCTTATGAATCTAGAGAAAGCTAGTGGTGGCAGAAAAACATAGGAATGCTGCGAAGAAACTGAAATATAACCAAATGTTCGGAAATATAGATCCGGTTAATCTGAAGAAATCTAAGGTATTCGTAAGGCGGGGATTTTAGTGGAGATTTTGGGACGATGCGGGTGTATTCATCGGGAACAAGTTGGCGTGATAACAGTCAGAAGATATTAAGAATGAACTAATGTATTCATGAAATGCCGGGTAAAGATTTTTCCAGGAAATCCTCTATTTTTCTTGTAGACTTCTTGAAGGAATTCCTTCACAGTTTCTGTTAGCACAGCTGCGTACCACCCTTCGACAGCGCAACCAGGGCGCAGCATGCGATCCACACAGGACGAGACAACCCCGGTTGATGGACGAACCGTGCGCCCAGCATATCTGTGAGTGAGTATGTTGGGCCAGCGGTAAATAAAAACATAAGCAAGATAACAGTGAAGAGCAACAAAATGGGTATGTAGAAAACAGAAAAGCTTAAGGAAGAAAGTTAGAGTTCAAGCTAGGGAAAAGTTGAAATTGATTTTCTAGTTGAAGTTAGTGCGATTTTAGATCGTGAAAATAGTGAAAATAGTTGTTGCTGCGCTGAATTGTTTGTGGTAGTTTTTTGTGATTTCTCGAGGTGAGAAAAACTAAGCAAGTTCGTTTGTTATTTTATTTTCAAAAGTTTGATAATCCGCAGGATCCTATCGGACTGAAATTGCGCCAGAAGCCCCCATACCTGTAAGGGAAAATTAAAGAAAAACCATTAAATGTAAGTAATTAGGAATATGCTTGAAAAGAGGTTATTATTAACTATATGTTTGTATTGTATTTCGCTTTCGTTGAATAAAGTTTCAAGCTGTCACAACTGAAGTGCTGCTTTGAGAATTCGGTTTGATTAGGGTGGTCCGATTTCGAACAGTTTCAAAAATAAGTATCTGAAGTTTTCATTGGAAGACTCTTTCGAATGTTACTTCAAAAGACTCTTTATGTTTCAGTAGTACTACGAAAATTCCACCAGAAGATGCTCGGATATTCCACCGGGAGTTCCTAAGAAATTCATCCATACGTTCCCCGGATTATCTCCAGGAGTTCCTGGGAAAATTCCTCCAGAAGTTCATTGGGGATTTTACCAGAAGTTCCTTGGGAATACATCCACAAGTTCCATGGAAATTCCTCAAGGAAACTAATTCTGGAGTTCCCTGGAGCTCCTCTGGAGTTCCTCAGAAATTCGTCCAGGAGTTTCTCGAGAATTCCTCCAGGAGTTCCTCGGAAATTCCTCCAGGAGTTCTTCGGGAATTCTTCCTGGAGTTCTTCGGGATTTTTCCAATAGTTTCTCAGAAATTTATCAAGAAGTTCCTTGGAAATTTCTTCAGGAGGTCCTCGGGAATTTCAGTGGAGTTCCTCCAGGTGTTCCTCGGGAATTTCTCCAGGAGTAGCTCGGGAATTCCTCCAGGAGTTCAACGGAAATTCCTGCACGAACTTCTTAACTGAATTCCTCCAAGATTTCCTCAGGTATTCATCCCTGGCAATTTCTCCAGGGCTCTCCAGAAAACTAATTCAGGAGTTCTCCGGAAATTTATCAAGTACTTCCTCAAGAATTCCTCCAAGAGTTCCATGGAAATTATTCAAGATGTTCCTAGAAAATTCCTACAGGAGTTAAAAGCAGTTTCTCGATAATTTCTCCAGGTTTTCTTCACGAAATCCTGCAGAAGTTGCTTTCGAATTCCTTTCAGGATTACTTCAGGAGTTACTCAAGAATCCCTTCAAGAGTTCTTCGGGAAGAACTCAAGGATATTCTCGGAAATTCCTCCACGAGTTCCACGCGAATACCTTTAGGAGTGCTTCGAAAATTCCTCGGAAAGATCTTCAGGACTTTCTCGGGAGTCCCCCCAGGAGTTCCTCGGCAATGTTCCCAGGAGATTCCTGTAAATTTTCCCAGAAGTTCCTAGGAAATTCTTTCATAAGTTCCTCTTCAGCCTTCCCCTAGGAATTTCTCCAGGAGTTCATCAGAAATTTCTCCAGGAGTTTCAGATGAATTCATTCAGAAGCTTACCAGGAGTATCTCAGACATTTCCTCATAAATTCTTCCAGCAGGACTCTTGAAAGAATTTCTATGGAATTCCCGAGGAACTACTAGAGGAATTCCCAATTATCTCATGGAGGAATTCCCGAGGAACTCCAGGAGCAATTCCCAAGGAACTACTGTAGGATTTCCCGAGCAACTCCTGGAGAAATTCCCGAGGAACTCCTGGAGGAACTCCCGAGAAATTCTCCTGGAGAAATTCTCGAGTAGTTCTTCGAGAAATTCCCGAAAAGTTCCTGGAAGAGCTTCATAGGAACTCGTGGCAAAAATTCCCGATGAACTTTTGGAGGAATTCCCGAGGAACTCCAGCATGAATTCCCGAAGAATTTCTGGAAAAATCTCCGAGGAATTCCTGGAAGAATTTCCGAGGAACTCCTGGAGGAATTCCCGAAGAACTCCTGAGGGAATTCCCGAGGAACTCTTGGAGGAATTCCCGAAAAACTCCTGGAGGAATTCCAGAGGATCTGTTGGAGAAATTCCAGAGTAACTCTTAAAGGAATTCCCGAGGAAATCCTGGAGAAATTTCCGAGAAGATCCTGTCTAAATTCCCGAGGAGTTTCTGGAAAATTTCTCGAGGAACTCCTGGAGAAATTTCCGAAGAATTCCTGAGAAAATTCCCAAAGAGTTTCTGGAGAAATTCCCGAGGAACTGCTGGAGGAATTCACTAGGAAATCCTAGAAAAATTTCCGAGGAGTTCCTGGAGAAATTCCTGGAGAGTTCTTGGAAAAGTTCAAGGGGAGATCCTGGAGAAATTCCCGAGAAACTCCTGATGGAATTCCCGAGGAACTATTGGAGCATTTCCCAAGAAACTCTCGGAGGAATTCTCGAGGAAATTCTAGAGAAATTTCCGAGGAGTTCCGGGAGAAATTCTCGAGGAGTTCCTGGAGAAATTCCTAAAGAGTACCTGGAAAAATTCCCGAGGAGTTCCTTAAGAAATACCCGAGGAACACCTGGAGAAATTCCCGGGGAAATCCTAGAGAAATTTCCGAGGAGTGCCTGGAGAAATTCTCGAGGAGTTCCTGGAAAAAATCCCGAGGAGTCCCTCAAGACATTCCCGAGGAACTTCTGGAGGAATTTCCGGTGACTTCCTATTTTAGCTATTTTAGGAGAACTTCTGGAGAAATACTTTAGGAACTCCTGGAGAAATTCCCGAGGAACTCGAGGAAGAATTCCCGAAGAACTCCTGGACGAATCTCCGAGGAACTCCTGGAGGAATTCCCGGGGAATTCCTGGAAGAACTTCCTGGGAACTCCAAGAGGAATTCTTGGGGAACTCCTAGAGGAGTTGGCGTGATAACAATCACAAGATATTAAGAATGAACTAATATATTCATGAAATGCCGGGTAAGATTCCTCCAGGGAATCCTCTATTTTCCTTGAAGACTTCTTGAAGAAATTCCTTCAATTCCGGGAACCTGGGGAGCTCCTGGAGAAACTCCCGGGGAACTCCTGATGGAATTCTTGGAGAACTCCTGGTGAAATTCCCATGGGACTCCTGGAAGTATTCCCGGTGAGCTCTTGGAGGAATTACTGGGGAGCTTCTGGAGAAATTGCCGGGGAACTCCTGGAGGAATTCTCAGGTCATTCCTGGATGGATTCCATTGCGTTTAGAGCTCTCCACTCCTCCGGTAGCTGTTTGGTTTCCCAGATCCTGACTATCATTCGGTGTAGACAGGTGGCCTAATTTTCTGGGCCCATCTTGATGAGTTCAGTTGTGATACCATGCTTACCAGCTGCTTTGTTGGTTTCGACCTGAAGAATGGCATCCTTAACTTCCCTCAGCGTGGGAATTGGATCATTCCCGTCCACTGCTGCACTGGCGTATCCGTTTCCTCCATTTGCCGTAGTCTACCGTGCCTACGTTCTCCATTCAGGTGCTCATCGAAGTGCTGCTTACACCTTTCGATCACTTCACAATTCCATTTCTTCGCATTCCGTTTTTTTTTTAGCCAGCGCTTTTTCTCCCGGATGAGGCGGGTCTGCTCTTTCCGCTTCTGATTGTAAGGTTTCACGTTGTGTCGGGTACAATGCTGCATAATTACCGCCCGCGCTGCGCTATTCTCTTGCACTCCTCGTCGACTCCTTTCCACGTACCCGATGGTGCTCTCGGCTGCGTCGTTGATGCCTGCTTTTACTGTACTCCAACAGTCCTCTAGAGGGACCACATCGAGTTCGCTCTCGTCTGGTAACGCTGCCTCGAGGTTCTGCGCGTATGCTGAGACGACATCCGGCTGCTTTAGTCGCTCTAGGTTGTACCGTGGCGGTCGCCGGTACCGTACATTGGTTATGACGGAAAGTTTTGGGCGAAGTTTGACCAGGTAGTGGTCAGAGTCGATGTTGGCGCCATGATAGATTCTGACGTCGATAATAACAGATAAGTGCCGTCCGTCAATCGAAACGTGGTCGATTTGCGATTCCAGCTGCTGTGGTGATCTCAAGGTGTGACGATAAAGGAAGGCTATGTTGGAAAATGGTGCTACGTATGGCCATGTTTTTGGAGGTGACGAAATCAATGAGCGCTGTCGTTAGCCGCATCTCCTGGAGAACAGACACTCAAACAGAAGCAAATGGATCTCAATAGGATATGAATTACGCAAAATATTCATCCTTTACTTTTAAATAATGGAGAGCTTTTGTTTCAGTTATGGGTAACTTAAAAACAGTTCTACTTAAATTCTTATTGGAGCGTGATTTCAAAATCAGCATGTGATCATGCTTGAAAAATGTGTAATATATTTGGAAGTATGTATTTACATTTGAAATGAAGTTTTGCTATTGTTTGATCATTTAATTATTTTTCTACGAATATGTGGTGGGTCTGGCTATGTTATTGAAAAACGCATATTTTAAACAAACTTTTTCTTTATTTGCAGGTAAACCATCACTGGCAATAGACAAAACTTCTACGGTGCTAAATATAAGGTAAACGTCATATTCCTCACCCACATTCTACCGTGACACATATGCACCAATTTGCGTACGATTTCAAAAGTCTTAGTCTCCTTCAGAAGATAAGTCAAAGAAACATTAAACATGATTTCGTTTCGAAATGTTTCTATTTTTTGTATGAAAATATAAATTAACTGAGTCTTTAGGTTGGGCATTAATTTGCAAAAACCATTCCAGTTTTCCGCGTTACAATGATGAAATCATAGTGTAATTGTAGCAGAGCAGTAGGCTATGCTAAGGTGACACTTTGAAGAAGAAGACATTTTCCATTATTCGTTGTTAGACCTCCAAAGAAGAAGCACCTAATAAACTATTAACTGTTAACAAGTCAACACTTACTCTGGAGTCTACAATAATTTTGGCGGCGAGAAGTACGAACTGAAGTCAACCTCAAGTCACTCGACGGAACAATCTTTGAAGTACTATAGGAAGAAATGCCCGACGACGACCTGAAGAACGCCATCCTGCGGCTGACGGATCTTATCGTTCAGCAGCAGCAGCGGATATCGGCACTAGAACGGTCTGAAGCATCCGCTGACGGATGTGAGAAGATAATCGAATCGCTCGCCTCCGGGATTCAAGAGTTCCAGTTCGATCCTGACAACGGCTTATTCTTTGACTCGTGGTATTCAAGATACGAAGATGTTTTTAAAGAGGACGGAAAACGCTTGGACGACGCTGCCAAGGTGAGGTTACTTCTCCGAAAGCTGAGTACGACGGTTCATGAGCGGTACGTGGACAGTATTCTTCCGAAGCACCCAAGGGAGTTCAAGCTGGACGAAACCGTTGGCAAGCTCAAGAAACTGTTCGGCCGTCGGAAGTCAATTTTCCATGCAAGGTACCAGTGTTTGCAGTATTTCAAAAACGAAGCAGACGATTTTACCTCGTACGCAGCAAAGGTGAACAAGCACTGCGAGGCGTTCCAGCTGTCGAAGCTATCCAGCGACCAGTTCAAGGCACTTCAATTCATCTGCGGTTTACAATCACCTCGTGATGCCGATGTTCGAGCAAGGCTAATCTCCAAGCTTGAAGCTGAAGAAACCACACCGGCAAGACCAGATGGACCTAGCACGATCACCTTGGAGAACCTGGTTGAAGAATGTCATCGTATTGTGAACCTGAAACAAGACACGCAAATGGTAGAGAGCAAGGACAAGCACATCAATGCCATCTCTCGAAACAACAAAGACACGGCTCAAAAGAAGTTCAAGACCCCCAAGACGCCTTGCTGGAAATGTGGCGATTTGCATTACATCCGCTTTTGTCCATTCTCCAGTCACACTTGCAGCAAGTGCAAGCAGAAAGGCCACAAAGAAGGGTACTGCTCGAACGAAAAAGTCAAGCCTAAACCATTCAATCAATTCAAACCTAAGGATAATCTGAAGACGAAGGGAATTTTCTCAGTTCGCAACGTGGTGAGTAGGCGTAAATTCGTCACAGTGGAGCTCAACGGTGTTGCAGTCAAGCTTCAACATGATTCGGCATCCGATATCACAGTCATTTCCGAAGAAAACTGGATCAAGATTGGACGACCACCGACTCGGAACACTGATGAGGCAGCAATCACCGCATCTGGAGACAATTTGAAGCTTCTGGCCGAGTTGCACACTGAAGTCACCATCGGAAACGTGAGTAAAACGGGGCGCATTTTCATTTCAAACAATCCGGACTTGAATGTGCTGGGAATCGAAACCATGGACTTGTTCGACCTCTGGTCTGTTCCAATCAACAGTCTAGTCAATTCAGTCCAGCAGCGTCCTGAGGATTTCACCAAGCAACTGAAGGAGAAGTTCCCGGAAGTGTTCAGGAGTACTTTGGGTCGGTGCACGAAAGCAAAAATCAAGCTGTTCCTGAAGGAGGATGCCCGTCCGGTTTATTGCCCGAAGCGACCGGTGGCTTATGCGGCTCTTCCAAAGGTAGATGCGGAACTCCAGCGGCTCCAGGACAAAGGAATAATTTCTCCTGTGCAGTTCTCGGATTGGGCTGCTCCGATAGTCGTCGTGCGCAAGGCGGACAACATTTCTGTACGTGTATGCGGGGACTATTCTACCGGCTTGAACAACGCTCTCGAATCCGATCGACATCCTCTTCCACACCCTGATGATCTTTTCGCTGAACTGTCAGGAGCGCGGTATTTCACTCACCTAGACTTGTCAGACGCCTATCTGCAAGTTGAAGTAGATGAAGCATCAAGAAAGCTGCTTACTGTGAATACACATCGAGGTTTGTTCCAGTATAATCGCCTACCACCAGGAGTCAAATCAGCACCAGGAGCTTTTCAACGCATCATCGACAGTATGGTTGCCGGAATACCTGGAGTGAAGCCTTACCTGGATGACATCTTGATCGCTGGTAGGACCAAGGAAGAACACGATCGAAGTTTGTATGCTGTCCTTGAGCGAATTCGGGAATTTGGATTCCACCTCAACATCGAAAAATGCAAGTTTGCCGTTACGCAAATCAAGTTCCTTGGACACGTGGTGGACAAAGACGGTATCCGGCCGGATCCATCCAAGACACTAGCGATTTCCCAAATGCCACCACCGAAGGACGTGAAGCAGTTGCGATCTTACTTAGGAGCCATCAATTATTACGGACGATTCGTGAAGCAGATGAAGGAACTGAGAGCCCCCCTCGATAACCTGCTGAAGAAGGACGGCCGTTGGAACTGGTCATCTGAGTGTCAACAATCATTCGACAAATTCAAGTCAATTCTTTGCTCGAAGCTGCTCTTGACTCATTTTGACCCAACCAAGGAAATAATTGTTGCAGCGGACGCATCCAAATACGGACTGGGAGCAGTAATCATGCATCGCTTTCCATCCGGTGAGATCAAAGCTATTGCACATGCTTCAAGATCATTGACGTCAGCGGAAGCCAACTATGGACAGATTGAAAAAGAAGCCCTGGCACTAATTTTCGGAGTAACTCGTTTTCACAAGATGTTATACGGACGAAGATTCATCCTTCAAACGGATCACCAACCGCTGATCAAGATTTTTGGTTCAAAAAAGGGTATTCCAGTGTATACTGCCAATAGACTGCAACGTTGGGCCCTCACTTTGCTCCTGTACGATTTTGAAATTCAGCACGTGTCGACCGACAAGTTTGGATGCGCAGATATTTTATCCCGATTGATGTCCACCCAAAGCCGACCGGATGAAGATTACGTTCTCGCAGCAATACATGTGGAAAACGAAGTCAAAGCTGTTATCTCCGATACGATTAACAAGCTACGTTACGTTCAACATGATTGTTGCTGAAACTCGCAAGGATCAAGTTTTACAGCAAGTCATGCATTTCCTGAAAGAAGGTTGGTCGGTAAATGGCAAGAAGATTATTGATCCTGCAGTCAGAAAATTCCATGCCCGGCGCGACGGTTTGCAGATAGTCGACAACTGTTTGATGTTTGGCGATCGTATTGTTGTTCCTGAAAAATTTCGAAAGCAAGTTATCCGTCAGCTCCACAAGGGACACCCTGGAATGGACCGAATGAAGTCTTTGGCGAGAAGCTACGTGTATTGGCCAAACATTGACGAGGATGTTCAACAGTTTGTACGTGAATGCAGATCCTGTGCTGAAGCAGCGAAAGTTCCAACGAAAACTACTTTGGAATCCTGGCCGATGTGCACGCATCCAATGCAACGTATCCACATAGACTATGCTGGTCCAATCAACGGATATCATTACCTGGTGATAGTAGATGCCTATTCCAAATGGCCAGAAATTTTCCGAACGCGCAACATAACGACTACTGCAACGTTAGAAATCCTTCGTGAAACCTTCGCCCGATACGGAAATCCGGAAACCCTAGTTTCGGATAATGGAACGCAGTTTACAAGTGAACAATTTCAACAGTTCTGTCAAGAGAACGGAATCAATCACATGCGCACAGCTCCATACCACCCTCAATCAAACGGTCAAGCTGAACGGTTTGTGGATTCATTGAAACGCGGACTCAAGAAGCTTAGTGGAGGGGAGAACACACCAACTATTGAGCATCTCCAAACATTTCTGTTTGCATACCGCAATACACCAAACAAATGTACTCCACAATCAAGAACTCCAGCGCAGATGTTTCTTGCCAGACCAGCTCGCACAACCATGGACCTTCTGAAGAAACCCACATGTGAACCAAAACAGTGCAACGAAAAGCAAAACATGCTATTCAACAAGCGACATGGAGCTACAAAACGTGAGTTTCAACCTGGTGACCTGGTTTATGCTAAGTACCACAAAAACAACAAGAAATCATGGATTCCTGGAAGCATTGTAGAGCGAAAAGGATCTGTCAACTACAACGTGTTCCTGCACCTTGGATCACGGGAAAAGCTGATACGGTCACACACAAATCAATTGCGTTGCCGATTTGATGCTGAAGAATCATCCGCAAGCCAATCCATTCAGTTACCATGGCAAATACTCCTCGAAGAGCACAAAGAATTTCCTGAATTTGAAGAAGACGTAGTTCTTGAAGACCAAAGATGTGACACACCTGAGCCTGCTCCACCACAAGCTAACATCGAGCCTTATGATGAAGTTGCTCAAGAGGTCCAGCCAATTCAAAGACAAGAACAGCCTGTGAACTCCGAACCAGGACGACCACTCCGATCCAGAAAGCTACCAGCTTGGTTGGCCCCGTACGACATCTTCTAAAAGGGGAGATGTAGCAGAGCAGTAGGCTATGCTAAGGTGACACTTTGAAGAAGAAGACATTTTCCATTATTCGTTGTTAGACCTCCAAAGAAGAAGCACCTAATAAACTATTAACTGTTAACAAGTCAACTCTTACTCTGGAGTCTACAATAGTAATAAATTCCTGTGTTTCAAGGATGCCTCCATTGCGCCTTCAAGAAGGATAACAGCAACCTTCCGGCATTTGTCCGGAGCGAACAGCGAGAGGAAATAAGTTTCAATTGAATTTACTAGTTGCTTCTTCAAAGCAGAAAGCTGATTATTAGCGGGGTGCAAGCAGAATGAACGAGGGCAAACGGGAGAGAGAAAAGAGGACGACCGGCAATTGCAAATCCTATTAGCAACGTAAAAGCTGACAATCTTAAGCTGGATTTAAGTTGGCCATAGGTGGTGTTTTGGGGATGCAACGTGGAAGTAGTCAAATGGATTGTTTTATTGGTAAAACCTCCCACATTAAATTCAAGTTTTAGTGATATTTAATGGCAAATTCTTACTTTGGTACTAATACAACGGTAGTCAAATTTGACGATTACACAAACTATAATCATTAATAACCTCAAATTATTTTCCCTTAAAAATAATATCATCAATACGTGCTCATCTGCACTTTGTTCATTCAAGAATCGCCGAATAACTATAATTATGCTAATTGATGAGACCTAATCCTCATTAAACCAATAGTCTCTTAATAAATGCTTTTCAGATATCTGAATCAATGCTGAAACTCAATTCGTCCCAAGGCAAGCTCTATTTCAAGCAATTAATTTGAATACCCACCATTACATCTTCCGACCAAGCAATGGATGGCCAAGAATTTATGATTTAGCTCAAGCTCTCTGACTGAGCTGGCCACAATAGTCGGACGTGAAAATCTAATTTCATGCACCACCACCACGGACTACTTACGGCCAACACGACGTCGTCTTCTTCCCCCAAGCGAGACATCGATCAAAAAATGATTCGACACTTTTCTGCGGACGCACATTGGAGTAAATCATATCAAAACCTGATCATAAGTGGAAAAACTCAAAATGAAGTAATTAGGTTTTCCGTTGTGTTTTTGCCAAGTGTTGTTATCGTGTAATCGTTTGACAGCTAAGCAGTGTCCAAATGTTTTGTTTACGCTTATCAGAAGAGGTTTAGTGAAGCTGAATGTTAGAAGTTTTCTTTGATATAACTCACAGCGCGTGCAAGTTTTGACCGTACAAAGTGAATAAAATTGATAGTCAATCAATTCAACGATGCAGTTTGTTAAACAAGGTTAATGTTGTTATTCTATTAATTTGAAACCCAAATAAATTGACGTTAAATTTACATGCAGTATATGAAAATATTGAAAAAAAATTTGATGGAATCCTTTACCGTACATTCAATATGAAATAAGTTGATTTTCCGGCTGTTTCCGGGAAATCTGCTTTTAGTGTATGATAAAACTGATGTTCCTCTTTCAAATGCAGAAAGAAAACCTTCCGGATGTTTCCGATTTCAAAAGTTGCAACACTTTGAAAAAATCGTGATAATTATATTATTACTAGCTGTCCCGGCAAACTTTGTCTTGCCAAGCTGAAATGGTTTAACAACTGTTGAGGTCACAACGTCACCGCACTCTAGATTGGTTTCATTTCAATCGCGTTGAATTCCTTCCCAGTTCACGAAAATCAGTACTTTATCAATTTTCATACTTTTCTGGTTGATTTTCGTAACTTTTTGGACATATAAACACAGCCAACACGAATACGAACCGAACCGTGCAAGAGTCCAGCTGATCGGTTCATCCGTTCTTGAGTTTTGTTGCCTCAAAGGGACTTCAAACTCATTTTTATATATATAGATATGATATTATTTGCCCAAAAACACTATTTGGCCCCCTGAACGTATTTTTGCTGAAAACTAGAATTCAACAGCTTTCAAGCTAAACAAAAGAAGTTTAAAATCGGTCAACTGGTTCAAAAGCTGTGATTTTTTGAAAATTTTTAGTTTCGAAATTTTTTGATTTTCACAATCATGAAATTGGTCACCCTAATGATGAAATAAAAAAATACAGGTCCAATTATTTTCGATAAACTACAAAACCACCAAGTATCACGATGTTCGGATACACACTATATCAATTTTCTATGGAATGGTGGTATAATTATTAAAAAAAAAATCTTGTTGAAGTCGGTTAGATTGGTTGTTTCTCACTGATAGGTGAATTTATTGTTATAAAATTCATTGCAAACTATGTAATACGTTTCATTACTAATTTAGGTTGCATTTGGGTTGCGAAAATACGTCAAAATAATTTTGATCAGTTTTGATGTACTAGGTGCTCCACTGTGGGACGGCCAGCGAATGGCGGCGGTCTGCGGACGGAAACCCTCAAGTGGTGAGCCCTCAGCGAACAGACCAACTTAATCTGCCGCGCGCGATGACTGCCGTAGCTCGAACAAATTCATTCCACGGGATGAAAAGTTAGATTCGCTTTGTTTCCACGATTTGCGGTGGAATGGCATGAACAAA
Organism: Aedes albopictus; assembly: GCF_035046485.1. Lineage (NCBI taxonomy): Eukaryota > Metazoa > Arthropoda > Insecta > Diptera > Culicidae > Aedes > Aedes albopictus. The sequence goes on along the minus strand of NC_085136.1, from coordinate 282,727,312 downwards.
ACATTGGGTTTCTTCTTCATTCTGGCGTACGTACCAGCTGGAATAAAGCTTGCTTGTTGGCATAATTTTCTAGGGATCCTAGAGATCATTAGAACCATTAAGTAGAAGACCAAAACAACATAGTTTTGGTTTTATCTCGGCTTTTAAAACCTCTTCAAAACTTATTGATCTCCAAAATATGGAGGATACATACTTGGAACTGACTTTTTTTGCATTTCGATATCGTGTGGTAAACAATATCCCTCGGGCAAAAGGTTTTTGCTACTATAATAATATTAGAAGGCACCATAGAAATTACAAAAGTGCTCCATAGAAAAAGAAGCCATGTACCAATAAAATAAATATAATTCTCCATAGATAGACAGGAATGTACCATTAAACAGCTGAAATTGTACCGGTAAACCAACAAATTTTCTGACTGAAGTTGACAGATTGCACCAATAAATAATGACATGGTGCTCCATAAACTCATAAGAATGTTCAATAAACAACCACGAATGTACCCATAGTTTATGCATAGATGCTCCATAGATATATCATTTTTGCTCCATAGAAAAATAAGATTGCACCATAGAAAAATCAATTTGCACCCATAGTTTATACATTGGTGCTCCATAGATATATCAGTTTTGCTCCATAAAAAATTAAAATTGTTCCATAGAAAAATAAAATTGCACCATAAACATTATATTATTTCACTATACATGTTAATCCTACAAATAATGCTATATCATGCGGCGAAGCCGCATAGAGGATTGAGGAACTGAGGCGGCAGAAAGCCGCCGAAGTTTCCGATATCCGATTCGCCGTAACTGTGTCGTTTCGGTTCTAGGCAAGAATTTGCCCGGTATAATGCAAACAGAGATGTCATCCCTTTTTTTAATCCGACGAGCGTTAGCGAGTTCGGACAGCAAGCGTTTGCCCGGTCAATTACACACCTAGTTTTTTTTTGTCTTTTCCGTCGTGCTTCATAGATGTGTGGTACGCCAAATGATGCTTTTGATGTTATCTTTATTTTGAAATATTTTCCAATTATTGATATCATTCAAGTTACAGTTCGAGTACTGTCTATTTGCTTTTTAGGTTGAAGCTTAAAATCATATGTCCCACCACCCAGGTAACTGGGTTTAGCGAGCTAGCATTTATTTATAGGATTAACATGTATAGTGAGATAAGATAATATTTATGGTGCAATTTTATTTTTCTATGGAGCAATTTTAATTTTTTATGGAGCAAAACTGATATATCTATAGAGCACCAATGTATAAACTATGGGTACATTCTTGGTTGTTCATGGAACATTCTTATGAGTTTATGGAGCACCATGTCATTATTTATTGGTGCAATCTGTCAACTTCAGTCAGAAAATGTGTTGGTTTACCGGTACAATTTCAGCTGTTTAATGGTACATTCCTGTCTATCTATGGAGAATTATATTTATTTTATTGGTACATGGCTTCTTTTTCTATGGAGCACTTTTATATTGTTTATGGTGCATTTTATATATTTTATGGGTGCATTCAACCGGCTGCCATATCCCTCGTATTGAAGTTATATTCTGCCGTGAGCAGCATAGTTGTCCCATTTTCTATGGGAATTCCTATTAGCATGGGACAACTATGTTGCACGGCAGCCTATTTATTGCACCCATAAACAAACAGAAACGCTCCATAAAAAAATCAAAAAGCGCTCCATAAACAATGAACATATGATCCGTGAAAATGTGCAATGCTACCCATAAATAATTGAAAACGTTCCATACTTTATAGAAAATGTACCGGTAAAACATAAAATTTTCTCATTAAAAGAGCAATTTTGTACCAATAAATAATACTGAAATGCTCCATACTAAAATACAAATGCTCCATAGACAATTAAAATTGTACCCATAGTAAATTGAATATCGCTCCATAGAAAAGTTAAATTGTACCATAAAAAAATAATATATTGTACCATTAAAATAGAAAAATGCTCCATAAGTATTATCAAATTGCACCATACAAAATATGAATTGCTCCATGAAAAATTGAAAACTCTCCATAAATAGCATATTGTCGTAATTTAAATTCGGCAGTGGTGAATTGATTTACATAGCACCACTTTAGTGGTGCAGATGTTTAAAGTTATGGAGAATTTTCAATTTTTTATGGTGCAAATCATATTTTATATGGTGCGTTTGATAATACTTATGGAGCATTTATCTATTTTCTATGGTGCAATTTCATTTTTTTATGGTGCAATTCAATTTTTCTATGGAGCAGTATTCAGTTTACTATGGGTAGAATTTTATTTTTTTATGGAGCATTTGCATTTTATTATGGAGCATTTGTATTTTAGTATGGAGCATTTCAGTATTATTTATTGGTACAAAATTGCACTTTTAATTAGAAATTTTTATGTTTTACCGGTACATTTTCTATTAAGTATGGAACGCTTTCAATTATTTATGGGTAACATTGCACATTTTCATGGAATATATGTTATTTCTTTAGGGAGTGCTTTTTGATTTTCTATGGAGCATTTGCAATTTGTTATGGTCACAATAGCCTTTTGCCTATGTTGCACACGGCAGTATTCTCGCTTCTCGCAGAAATCGAACCCACCATCGTCTTTGAACTGACATTCGAAATTTCCTATCGAATGAACAAGGATGGTTCGTGGCGAACTCACCTAGGGCGAAAAGCCACGTTAATAAAGAAGAAAAAACAAGGATGATTACCCTTAGAATTGGTGAGGGCGAAAGAACCATCATAAAACCTAAATGACTTAATTTTAGTTTGTGGTAATTCTGCGACCTTCCTAGAATCAATTTGACTTACAAATGTGACTTTGACAGTAGTTGTATCGAAATATTCTCAGGGCAGACGATTCTATATTCCACAAGACTAAACGTATTATAATATGTAATTTATCCAATGCCTGGCGACATCACCGCATTCCACCAGCTTCACGCTTCCGCTGAGTGAGCTCAATCGGGTTATATTACCACAAAGTTTACTATGATTTGATTCCTCGAGCGAGAATCATCTCCTGGAACAATTCAAACCCGGGCCAGAAAAAGTTAATCAATATTCAGTCAGTAAACCAACTTCTTTCCGCAGTAAAGGCGGTTCATTTCGTCGATTGGAATGAATTCAGGAAGTAAGACAGCCACACACGCTCTTGGTAGACTTGGGAGTGCTTCGTATTTCTGAACTGGAACAGAGGCTGTTTTTTCAGCTACTGAGGGCTCTGTATGCCATGCTTGTTAAAATTATTATTTAAGCATATCCGCAGAGATATGCTTTCAGGGTCATTTCAGGTATCGAACCCAGACACTTACAGCATAATGTTGCTTTGTGGATGCGTGGTTACCAGCTGAGTTCAAGAAGGCCATTCTCGTAGTATGAATTACTCAAACCGCCTTCTGTTGATGTTGCTGGGTTGGCTTTACTCAAGGTGTAGAACCAATTCATTAGAATCCGTCGGGGATGGCGCCCTTCCGATCGTGATCGAATTATTAATTATGCCCCAAACAAACAGCGTCCCAGCTGCAGACGTACACTAGGGTGGGTCTATTTTGAGAAAGTTAGAGAAATTCGGCAACAGTTGAACAGTAACTAACTAACTAACTAACTAACTAACAGTACTAACTGTTAGTAGACGGTTTACGCGCCAACTCGAACAAATAAGGAGTGTATCGTAAAGTAGTTGAAAATGTTTACAATAGCTTTAAAAATAGTTTAATACAACTTTTAAGTAATTTTATTTTTGGGGATACTGTATAAATCCTTGAAAAAAGAAATCGCTTTTATGATTTTATGAAAATGTTCTTTTAACTGGGTTTTTAACCTAGATTACTGAACGCATGTTTTTTAAATTTTTGCACACCTTCTAAAAAAAATGAAATTGCGAAAAAAAGTTCGATAATGTTCCTAAATTGTTATTTTTTTTGTGCAAATATAATAAGCTCCAGAATCCTCATGATATGGGCAAATTATTTTTTCAAGAAAAATCTCCACTGCATCTAAGCGCAATTCTTGAAACTGGAAAAAAAATGTCATTTTTGAGGAACCCCTTTTTTCTATGCTCCTCCAAATCATGTTTACGCAAATAAAAAATACTTGAAATCAAAAATTCGCATTTTTTTAAATAGGGTATGTTTTTTAATTTATGGACGAGTAATTTAGACCAAAAAATAGAATTTTATAACCTTTTAAGATATTAAAAGCAGAACTTCAAAGTTTGACAAGAAACTAGACGTTTTTTGGAGTGGACCATTTTGTAGATATAGGAGATTTTTCTATCAAAAATATGAATTTTGAAAGTCGGTGTTGAATGATATGTTATGTGTACATAACTGTTAACAAACATCAATATTTTCCAGATTTTTTATCGTACAAATTTTATTCGCTACAGATTTTTGAAATGTTGAAAAATCTGAACAAAATTGCATTTTGTGCAGATTTTTATTTTGTGAGGTGTATTCATTTAACCATATTTTCAATAATACTAAACATTTTCCAAATTTTTCCAAGCTGTTCTAAACTTAACTATATTGTGAAGATTTCATACAGGAACCGAAAGGAAAAGACCAACCCAGCTTCGAGATAGAGCACCCTGAACGTTTTCAACTACTTTCCGATACACTCCATATTGGCAGCACCCTCTCAGATTACAACGAAACTTTCTTGGTGTGTAGACCTTGCCCAGATAAGCCACTTTGCATACTCATTTTTTTTCTAGACTTACTTTTGAAAAGGGCTAAACATTTTTTATTGATTTTTTTTCAAATGTGTTTAATAAAAAAAATGACTACTCCTACACAAAAGTTTTGTATGGGTGGTTATCACATGCCACGTAGATTATGACGGTTGCAATTTGGATTGTTTATTTTTGCACTGCACTTGAATTTGTTGAATTTTGATTTAGACGATTGGTCCATTATGGCACTTTACAGAACTGCTCTTAATAACCAAAGAGAAGTAACACACTGAATGGCACTGATTCACTTTCTTGTTTAGTTCATATTTGCTTTAGGTACAACTCTTGATTTGCTTTTTTTTGATTAGGTAGTTCGATTCTAATAAAAAGCCTTACCTAATATTAGGTAAGAAAATGAAGTAGAAATGTTTTGGTAGAAATTACAGTAGCACGTATGAAATTGTATATTGTTTCGTATTTCCAGAGTGCTGCTGCGTGAATATGGGTGCTTTGCTTTGTCTCATATCACAAATGAAGTTTCATTTCATTTTGAGGCACTGAAAAAAAATTGGGCATAAAAAAGTTTTTGTTAGAAAAACTTTTTTTTCCTTAAAAGTTCCCATCTTGTGATGTATATTGAGACAAAATTTCATCGAAATCAAAAATGGTGTTTTTAAATAGACTTTGAATTTTGAAAAAAAATTCAGTGTCGGGAAAGGCTATATGTTCACTCCAAAAATGACTTTTTGATAGAAGGTCCGGAGAGTCGAGTCACATATACCAATCGACTCAGCTCGACGAATTGAGTGATGCCTGTGTGTGTATGTGTGTGTACAAAAGAAACTCACATCACTTTTAGGCAGTAAACCTCAACCAATTTTAATGACCGATGGTCCCATTGTTTCCTATTTAAAATGGTTCGGATCGGCCAAGCCGTTTTGGAGCTATTGCCATTTAAGTGTTCCGGACCAGTATCCCAGGGAGGGGCCGAATATAAAAATGCTACAAACTCATGCATGCGACACGTCAAACCACGGTATTTTGGAAAACCTGATTAACGGTAATCAGAAAAATAGTGTCAGACCATATCTGAACCGGTGGTGTCCCGGAACCGGTTCCGGGTGTCTCGCCGGAGGTGGCCAAATCAAGGGTGAGTCGTTAATTATTGTGCCACCCTACCTTCAACTGATTTGCAAATTGTCTGCAGTTAACGAAATGAAACCAAATTTTTACAGTAGTTTAGTATATATATATATTTCAACTTTTTGGTAACGGTTCAAATTTAGGATGCGTTTTAGTTCAAATTCACGATATTTTAGATTGACGCCCTCCATGTGGCCATGAGCAGGTTCCACCTGAAACAAGTAATTGAAGCTCTCTGGTTTTTTTATGCGCATCGTGCCTGGTTTTCACCCAGCTCCAAGCTTATGTTTCACTGACAACCGTTCCTGGAACCTATTGACGAACATTAAGATGATCCGATAATGTATAATCATTATTTGTCCCCAGGTGCGATACCATAATTTTATATTTTAGCATGTGATTGTACAACATCTTTTTGAGAACTGTTATCTAAATTTATTTTATATTCACCGGAATCTCACAGATAACTGCTCAATTAAGCATATGTAAACATCAGACTATAAGGAGAAACTGTGCAAAATTTGGTTGATTTCGGTGAAGTAGGAAAAAAGTTACGTTAGTTTGAAAATGGTACAATAATTATCGACTCACCCTTTATAAAAGTGAATCAAACCCATGCATGCGACACATCAAACCGCAGCATTTTCAAAAAACTGATGAACGATAAGCAGGAAAATATTCTCAGGCCACATCTGAACCAGTTGTGATCCGGAACCAGTTCTGGATGTCTCACTGGAAGTGGTCAAATATAAATGTGAACCAAACCCGTGTTTGCGACACATAACATCACGGCTTTTTTTGATAACACTAGTTTACAGCATTTTTGAACTCGGTAAGCTGATGATCGTTTTTGGTGTGGAATCATGCCCTGAATTCGAAAACGCGAAGGAAAAAAAACTCCCTTGAACGCCACTGCAACTTCCTGGAATACCCATGAAGCCCCTGGAACGCCGCAGAAATCTTCCGAATCGCCACTGAAACCGCTTTCAAACCCCTGGAACTTGACTGAAGCACCCTGAAACCCCCTGCTTTGCCTTGGAATACCCCTGAAACTCCTTGAAACACATTGGAATGCTCCTAAACCCTTTATGAAGCCCCTGGAACGCCGCAGAAATCTTCCGAATCGCCGCTGAAACCGCTTTCAAACCCCTGGAACTTGACTGAAGCACCCTGAAACCCCCTGCTTTGCTTGGAATACCCCTGAACCCCTTGAAACCCATTGGAATGCTCCTAAACCCTCTATGGAGCCGCTGGAACGCCATTGAAATGCCATAGAACGCATCTAAAACTTCTGGAGCACCTCTAAAATTCACTGGAACGTCACAACAACCTCCTGGAACACCACTGAAGCGTCTGGAGTGTCCTTGAATCCTCTTGAAAACCCCTGAAATGCCCCTAAATCCCCCGGAACGCCCCTTAATCTTCTAGACTCTGGAACATCCCTGATGCGCCCCTGGAACTCCACTAAAATTCCCTGATACGCCCGTAAAATCCTTCGAAACCCCCTGGGACAACACTAAGGGCCCTGGAACGCCACTGAAATCTCCCGAATCGTCTCTAAAACCCCTCTTAAGCCCCTGCAACTTCACAGAAACCCCGTGCAACACGCTGAAATACTTCTTGAACCCCTTGAAACCCCCAGGATCGCCCCTAAAATCGTCTGGAACGCTCATGAAGCCCTCGGAACGCAGCCCAACCTTCTGGAGACTTCTGAGTTCTTGCTTAATAAAATATGGATTTCACTTTGTTTATCATAGAGTGTTGAATTAGTTTAAAGTTAAAATACACATTGATAAAAAATAATAGTTCTCATAACTTTGCCAATTTTCAACCAATTTTCAATCTTTTAACAATTCTTCAAAAATAAATTTTCTGAGAACTGGAAGGCAAAATAAATCATCAAAAAAACTATCAAGTAATTGTATGCGGTTTTTTTTCTCTTCACCCAACATTTAAACTTTTGAATTTTATTTACTAAATAAAAAAAATGTGAAAAACTATGCCGGTTCAGTGTCTGAGTCAAAAAGCACACGTTAGAATTCGTGTAAACTCTAACTATGTAACGTCTTTTGAAAAGTAAACCGTACCACTCTAATATGCTGGGGAAAGGGATATAAACTTTTCTGGACTGTCCGTGGCGGCAATGAATTAGCACAAAGGTTGCAAGGGGTAGAAAAGAATACAGTTTATCATAATTGGACATTACAAAGCGCGCTTTTTTATTTCAATTTGGGATCAATTGTTGACTCTTGAGAACGTTACGTTTTTATTGACTCATCCGACCGTGTAAAAAGGCTTGGGAAGGTTTGCTCATAATCGTCTTCTGAAGTTAAAAGTTCTTCTAAAAATTTCAATTTTATCAAACAGCGATTCAAGATGATCGATTGAAGATGATCGCTGATTACGCAGTGCTCGAAAAAGTTATTTTTAGAGCTTCGCTTGGAGATTTCATTCACCTCTCCGGTAGTGAGGTAAACCCGATTAGAAAAATAAAAAAGTTATGATGTTATACAATGTTTCAATAATTTATTGTTATATTATTACAACATATAAACAAGATGAAGTAAGATGTTAAAACAATAAAATTTGTAACAAATAAAACATAGATCTAGTGTTACACAATCTGATACATTAGAACCTCCATTCAGGTAAAATCTCTTATGGTTCCTCTATTAAGGTAACGTTACCTAAATGTAATATGCAGCATAAGTCATCGAATCTACATGCATAACTTGTGTATTTGAATGAAATTCATGCTTGCACATCCTCATGAAACTATGTGATGAGTTGAATGTTTGTGTGAGAGTATAGGTCATCGGATCTACAAGCGCAAACAGTCTGATACGTCTTGAATCTCTTCTGAAACCGCCTGAAATGTTTACGAAACGCTTTAAAACGCCTCTGAAGCTAACCGTGAGCAGTGACCCCGAAAACCCCATGGAGCTCCCTCTGACGCCCTGTAAAGCACCTGAGACCCTATTTTTATAGAATAAGGAAATTTGCTGATCCTCGGATGATGTGGGACGCAATAAAACCTCATTATCATTCTTGCTTACCTTAGGGCGGTATGCCCGTTAGGGATGACTTCGAGAGGGGGGGGGGGACTGTTTTGCCTTTTCTCCGGACACTTGTGTCATGGCAGAAATGTTCTCTCGCCGTTTGCAAGAAGTGCAGCGGTGTTCCACTTTTGTGTAACGTTTTCTCTTTCTGTCAGCAATAAGGGATGATATTTCTGTCTAGTGGAGACGTGGGGTATACGAGTGACGCTGCATTTCATTTAACGGGAAGGCAAAAGGAAGTCTCTGAAATATCAAAGGGAGGAAGAGGCAAAATTTAGGGGTCTTCAGAGGGTGAGGATTTCAAATGGGTTTTCAGAGAAACTTCAGGAGACTTCAGAGGTTTTCAAATGTGTTTTCGGGAGGATCTATAAGATTATCAGAGGCGTTTCAACGGGTTTCAGGAGACCCAGGAGATTCCAGGGGAATTAAAAAGAGATTTCGAGGCGTTATCAAGGAATTTTAAAAACTTACCAGGAGAAATGTCCTAAGAGGTTTCAAGAACATTTCAGGGAATTTTAGATCGTTTTCAGGAATTTCAGAGGCATTGCAGGGGCGTTTCAGAGGTTTTTTCATAATTCATAGAATTTCATGGAGTTTAAGATGGTCTGTGGGAGCTTCAAGGGGGTTTTATGGGATTTCATGGGCGTTTCATGGAGACACTGAGGGTGGCAGGCGGCTTCTGGGTGGTTTCAGAGGTGTTTCAGTGGATTCAAGGGCGATTCAGGGGATCGCTGGAACATCCTGAATTGTCCAGAAACACCTTAGATCCCCTATAATCACCATAAAAAGTCAATGGAATCGTTACCTTTTAGGCTCACCTGAAATACCAGAAAAATCACATGACCCCATTTCAAACTTTCCATAGCGAAGTAGTTCTCGCGAATTAGATTGTCCCATTTGAAGCACTGACTTAATAAATGCTCGAAGTATCCTCATTGGATTCCATTATTCCATTTATACTTTCCCAGACCATTACCCTTTAAAACACTTCGTAACAACTTTGGAGAATAGACGTATTGTCTAGCGCCAAGTAGTAGTTTAAAGTGCCATGGGCACAGGCACCACATAGCGATGGAATTTCTTATCAAACTTTCCTTTTCTTTCCTTCCAAACTTTTTGCACTATAAGGCTACTGTACAACTCTGATTAAGGTGTGAACTTCCTAGGTGGTATGAGTCATGAAATAATCATAAAATATTTAGTTTTGAACTGCAGACTCCCTAAACTCCCTAAACAGCTGCCATCTTGAGTTTTGTTCCTCCACCTGCAATTTTCTGATCATCAGAAATTGACTCAAAACAGAAATCGTTAACCACGAGAAAGGTTGCAATTAATCATCGCAAGTTGATGTGTCGCATTGAACGTTTAAAACTGCCTACTTCCGCCGGCGATGATTCGAATCACTACCTAGAAATCCAAGAGTCGTATAAGGATGCACGCATTACATCGTATAAAGTACCACTTTAAATGACTATCACATACAGGGGATAGACAAAATGATCGGGACAAGCAAAATTTTCACTTTTCAAAAAATGTTCAACTAGCTGTAACTTTTCGAAAAGTGCATCAAATATTCTCAAATTTTTACTGTGAGTGCATTAACTAGTTGTGCATCAGTGGCTCAAATTTGAAAAAGATCGGGCCATTCTCCACGAAGTTATAAAGATTCTTGAAATAGGTAAAATTATCCGATAGCCAACTTTGAGCTGTTATATCTCCGGATTCAATGAGCCGATTGAAATGAAATTTTGACCGTTTATGACTTATATATTGAACTCTGGAAAACATTTGACTTAACTTGAAATTTTTAACAAGAGACAAAATTATAGCGATTTTAATTTTTTCACGATTTTTTTAGTAAATTGGTCCATTTTTAATATGCATTCTATAACTTTTTTAATTTATTGGTGGATATGTTGATATTTTCCTTCAAAACACATTTGTATTTAAGTCAATTAGAGGGAAATTAAATGAACTATAATTTGCATCTTGAATTTTGAAACGATGCTGATATTTTGGAAAATTTGGTGTTTTATTAGAAAAATAATCTAATCGTTATAATTTTCTCCCGTGTTAAAAATATTAAGTTAAGTCAATGGTTTTTCATTGCTCATTATATAAGTTATAAATGGTCATAATTTCATTTCAATCGGTTCATTGTATCCGGAGATATAACAGCTCAAAGTTGGCTATCGGATAATTATAACATTTTTCAAGAATCTTTATAACTTCGTGGAGAATGGCCCGATCTTTTCTAATTTTCGACCACTGATACACATCTAGTTGATGAACTTACAGTAAAAATTTGAGAACATTTGATGCTTTTTTTGAAAAGTTACAGCTAGTTGAACACTTTTTGAAAAGTGAAATTTTTGCCTGTCCCGATCATTTTGTCTATCCCCTGTATATGTACGGTGTAGGGGCAATTTTCACCGCATGTGATGTTATTCTTTTAACTTATTGTGATGTATCTGGTTAAGTCGTACAAGAATACAAATCAGCTTATATAGGGCATGACTACATCACAATAAGCGACATTTTAATGTTTAATAGGACGCAATCAGTGAAGCACTAGATTTGTAGTAATGAGCTGAATTTTTGTATGGTGAAATAATGCATTCTCCGTTTCTGCTATTAAATGACGCAAAAAGTGTGGGTATTATGATTCCTTATCTAATGTTATGCTTTTTGAGCAAAACTTTAAGTAACTGTGTTGTTTTATCACAATTTCAACTGCTCAGGTAACCAAATTTTTGCTCAAATAGCATTAAATTAGGTTTAGCATAAACAGCATTAAATAATTTTCCCCTGGTAAGTTTTTGAAATTCCTTGATAACATCTTCCTTGATAACATAGATCGAAAGGGTTTAATTATTGAACTCTTACAGTGACACCTAGCAACAAAAATCGAAAACTTAAAGTTTTCCCATACAAACTTCAAGCTTGTTGAGCGCCCCCTTAGGCTTGACCGGTTTTACTCAAATTTTGAACGTAGCTTCTGGGAGTCCAAAACAACTGATTTAGGAGGTAAAACTTGATATTTTACTAAATTTTTGTTTTTCATATAAGTGTGGGCCCCCCTTCTGTCCATCCATCGGTCATTTTGTTCATGTAACGTTACAAACCACGAAGATTTTTTGGGAGGAGGGGGGAAGGTTGTTTTGGCAAAACTCTACACTCCATGCAATTTTTTTTAAATTTGTGTACGGTCTAAAGTCTACAAGGGGAGAGGTGGCCTGAGATGACCAGAATTTGGTCTACGTGGTTTATGAACAGCCCCTAAGGCACTTTTCGTGCATCTTATCCGATGTAACTATATTGTATAATGTCACTTAAATAGTGTTGAAACGTTTTCCTGAACGCACGGGGATGAACCAGCCTAGGGCTGAATTTCTCCATAATAAAGAGCTAATAATCATAATAATTTTACAGAACGCACGAAGTGAATTAATCAAGTGTCACTATTGATCAAACTTGATGGTAATTGCATCACACTTCAATCAAATAAAAAATGACTTATCATTCGAACGTCTTTCTTCTCAGAAGGAAACCTGCTACATAAAATATGACGTAGTGAAGTGAGGATGACGATTGGTGAAGGAAAAGTAGTTACCGGCTGCTTCTGGTTATCGGACTGCTCGGGTTGCTCGGACGAGTCAATAATGTTCAGATAGCACGAGGTATTCGTTAGAGAGGATGTTGTGAAATTACGACCGGAAGGAAAGCGGTCAATTTGACGCAGGGCCACTATAGATGGAACTATGCATAAATAAAACCATCTGCACTTAGAGCAATGAGACCAAAGCTAAATGTTCAAGACATTTCCATAAGAAATAGAAAGTTTACCTCTAAAAAACCTTTGACTTTGGTAATTCGCCAACAATAACGTATAATACGAACAAAAAATGTTGTTCGATTATTCTTAAGAAATTCAAGATGTGTAATACAGTCGACTCTCCACAACTCGATGTTCTACAACTCGATATTTTCTATAACTCGATGGATTCGTCAGTCCCTTCATTTTTCCATACACCGTACTCTCCATAAGTCGATATTTCTATAACTCGATGCTTCGCTCAGTATAATTTTATCTCCATAACTCGATATTCACTTGTAAGTTCAATATAACTAGTGCACAATAAGCAGCGTATAGTTAGGAATTTGTGTTAAGTAGTCTGCAATTCATTAATGCTTAAAAAGTTCAAAACAAAAACTTTTTTTCACTTTTCAAATTATTCCAGAGCCGTATCTAATTGGATAGAAAGTTTGTCGCTTAAATTTATAGTTTTACTGTACACCGAGTTCAAGGGAAATTTATTTATTTACATGTTATTTTCAATATTGTAAAATTAGGATGATCCAAATGGTTACAACCATCAACATTTTAGTTTTTGCATATTGAGAAATGAAATGTTCTTCAACGTTAAAAAGCACTAAACTGCCCATAACAGCATATTTGTAACATTTGCAGTTCATGTCAATATTGAGTTAATAAGGGGGATCATTTCCAAATCATCAGTTCCTTCATCCACCCAAATAAACTTGGCAAGTTTGTTCTACAAAATGTGAAATGAATAACAAGTCGTTTTGTCTCATTATCAAATATTCACGAATGTAATCGCATAACAGTCACACTGGGAACACACATTGGCCTCATAGTGTACCGCCAATCATATTTTGGTCTAATTATTTTTTTCGAGTATTCGCCCAGCATAGAAGACGAGCTGTAGAAGATTTCATTGCAAAAAGATTCATTTTGAGTTTTTGGCAAATTTTTGAAATTTGCCACCTTTTCCATACTAACTTTGAGCTCCATTTTCTCCAATGCCTACTTTGGTCGAATGTGACTGTTATGCAGTTATGGGCAGTAAATTTCATACATTTTTTCTGAAAAAAAACACAGTTCAATATGTTTTATCTTTATTAACGAGATTTTAGCCCTAGGCTATTTCATCTCGGGTGGGTACGCTATACTTTTCTTTCGAAGGATGCACTAACATTTTGCAAGTTTGTCGAGATTCGATCCCAGGTCCTTGGCGTGATTGTCAAGTATTCCAACCATCACACCAGGTCCGCTCCTCAGTTCAATCTCTTATGGTTCAAGAGATATTATGTATTTTTAAAAGAAAAAAGTTAGGGTGATTCAAAAATGGTTAACTTTTTATTCGCTGATTTCTCGTAGAAACTCACTTTTGAACACTTCTATAGCAGTCAATATTAAACATTTTCCCCAGAGATAGCAAAATTCTATATCTTCATTTTGAAAATTCATTGAAGGTATTCTTCTTTTTTAACTTTATACTGAGTATCTTAGAATAGCGTACGTGGGTTTTCAATGTCTGGTACCAAAGACCTTATTTTTATCTCTCAGTGATGAAAAAATATCAATTTCGAATATCTGGTATTATTTATATAAAAATTATCACAATAATGTATATTGGAAAAAAAACCTACCAAAACAATTCCGCTTTAGTCTCTAGGAAATACATGTTTTAATTGAACTTGTACCGACTTTTCGAACCCTCTAAGCAGAATACCCTCTTCGAATGAGTGTAATCTGTTTTGTACCTTTTAATTCCGCCCTATTTTGACGCCCCCTTTGACAGTGGATAACTGACACTGAGGAAGATTCCAAGTGGTAGTCGAAATACGCGTATCTGTCAAAGGATAAGCAAAATAGGGCGGAATTAAAAGGTACAAATTTGATTACACTCATTCGAAAAAAAAATGTTTTAATTGGTTGATTTTTTCGGAGTACTTGGTTCTCGACACTTTTTTTTAGATATTAAGTGAAAAAAAATAAGCCGTTTTTAGAAGAAAACCTCAAATATCTACAAATTGAGGATATAAAACTTTGCTGCCTTTGAGAAACATGTTGAATATTCAATTCTTTAAGCAAAGTTTGCAGATTTTTGTTTGTGAGAAATGAGTGAATAAATCGTTATTGGAAGAAAAATCCATTTTCAGGTGTCACCCTAACTTTTTCTTTAAAAAGTATCTCTTGAACCATAAGAGTTAGAACAATGGTTTCTTCGGCAAAGTTATTTGGTGCTTTTCAACTTTGTGGAATATTTCACTGCTCCAAATGTAAAAACTAAATAGTTGATCTTGCGATCTTTATAATAAATTGGACCACCCTAATTACATGATATGTATGCAAAAATTATGTTCAAAAAATATGAAGAAACTTTCCCAAAGACAGAATATAGCAAAAACTAATAGAAAAGGCGTAAAGAATTTTGTCCAGCCAGATACGGTTATGGGACCACTGTGCAGGTTGCATTTTTTTTTTTATTTTAAAAGTAAAACTGTTGCTCATTCCCAGCTCAAATCAGCGAAGAGAAGATTAACAAAACTTATGCCGTTTTTATTTTTGATCCAGTTCCAACCTGGGTTGGATGAGATCACAGTTTCAACCCCAACCCTATTTCGGTTTTGCTTGTACTAAAGTTTGGTTGACGTTGTTTGTTTACACATTTTCCGCCAATCCAGTTCCAACCCAGGTTAAAAAAGAAAAACGGCATTAATTTCGAGGTTTTAGGTCGAGAGAAATGTTTTCTCTCATATGTTCTATAACTTGATAATTCTATAACTCGATGGTCCCTTGGATATCGAGTTGTGGAGAGTCGACTGTAAATCGTTGTTAAACAGGAAAGGCAAAATTAATGAAAGTCATTGACGATTGGTGCAAAATTGCACAGTTTTCAAGTTTAGCATTGAGTGTGATATGAGTACATAGCCTAAGTTTTATTTTAACCAGAGCACCAGAACCAGAAAAAATGTGGATTCAAAATTAAAAAAAAAACTCTCCATATTCACATGTTCTCAGCTTCAAAGAACATATCACCAACAGCTCGAAAAAGTTAGCACTCACCGGTTGTATGTTTTCCCAAGCCAGTTTCAAACGCTGCCTTCCTTGAGCTGCAACGTTTATCGTCATAAAAAAAACCTATAAGTTATGCTCTTGCCTACAAAAGTTGCCAGCCTCAGTCAGGCCGGTGGGATTAGGATTTCCACACTGCCACCTCGCTCTTGTCCCTGAGCAAATTATCGCATAAAAATTGCAACCCAGGGATAAAAAATTTTAATTACAGCTCATCTGCCCAAAAATTTTGTGAGTTACGCACTCAGTTGCGCTTGGCTTCTTTGCACTCTTTGCTGATTAGTTAGAACAGTCAAGCGCATGGCAACCGAAAATTGAGCTGATGGCAGCAAAAACTAAATTTTATTCATAGCAACCCCCATGAGTACCGCCCCACCATCAATCGTTAAACGTCAAACGTTTCGCTGAGTTTTCAGCAAGTATTAAACTTAAGGTGAAACATCAAGAAATCCCATTGCAATTTTGCATGCAAACTTTTGAGGCACCAATCTGGCAAACGAAGCATCGAACCAAGCCCCACTTGTTTTTCCTGGCTTTGCACACTTGCAAAAAGAGGCACCTTTTCCCGAGAAGGAGAAAATAGCAGAAGAATAACTAACTCAGGTATCGAAAACCGAATACCTACAACCTGAATAAGCTATTAAGTAGCCCTGTATGCTCAAGTTATGTGTCAGTTATTCATTCCTGCTCGGGTTCCAAATCGAGCGCAATTGTCCACGAATTTTTAAGATTTGTGCTCTTGAAAACGTGAATAGGGGTCCAAGTCGGCCATTGTGGCAGCCATGTTTGTATCCTCTGATGTTTCTCCTTAAACCGTTATTGGCACAGCCGATCTCACCATTCTGATTTGAGAGTGTATTACGGAAGTGCCTCTTCGAAGCTGTTTCATTCTTATTAACGCCGATACGAGTGGAAGAAATTTACTTCGTGTGCGATGCATACACTTGATTGTGACCGATTTAGTGATTTTTAGTTTCTTCGGAAAACCGTGTTTTTCCATTTGACTGCCAAAGCTTATTGCTTGTCCCAGCAGCATAACGTAAGCTGCTTCAATATCAATGAACCGATACAGATGGATCTGTCTATTTATAGAGATAAGTGACATTTCAACACACGAACCCTAGCGCAAATTTTTCCTCACACAAAAGTGCACGCCGATTGAAAGGCTATTCAGATTGCATATGCAAATATTACCCAATCGAATTGGGTAAAACGGGTAAATAATGATAAAACTAACGTCCGGGGCAAGAGTGCAAATATTTTCCTCGCAGTTTCACAACTACATCTACAAAAAAAGGCACGCATACATTTGAACGTGATTACCTCTATAGGATCAACCGCATGCTAAACATCTGATCCGACTAAGCAGCGATTCGCCGACGCAGGAATTTCTCATGACACTCGAAATTATAATCGTCGTCTGGGGCTTTCGAATTGTTCGATTTGCACAATTAATTATTCTGATAGCATATTTCAATTGACGCTGGTTTTTTTTTTCATTGACATTTTTGTTAACGGGGATGCCGACAATTCCCGAAAAAATGCCTTTGACCGATAATTGCTCAGCAACACGCTTCAGTGAAAATCGTCGTTTACCAGAGCCAGGAATGCCGGTGAAATGTAATCCAAATTGAATTGTTGGCTCCCACGGACGTCGTTCATTGCGATAATGGATGGCCTATTGCATATGCCACCAGTACCATCAAGCAATGAAATCCAACTGCCTGGCAGCGATATTCGTTTGAAGGGTTTTTTGTTGTGTGGAGCTTAGTTTCCCGAAGTGAAATACCTCAAAGCACCATTGCTGTCGGTTGTCAATCAAAGTAATGAATTTCCCTTTGAGAGGAGGAAAAAGTTCTGCATTCTTGATTATTTCCATACAATGGAACCCATACGAGGATGCTCTGCATAAATCGGAGCAAAAAAGAATCGAACACCTCTAAAGTTTTTTTTTATAAGCTATACAACGCTGATTTCGTTCCTGGTCTAGATTTCATTTTGTTAAAAATCTCCATTTCCTGGAAGAGTTTATATTGGTTTCATATTTGAATTCCATTTTTGTCAGAAGAGAAACAAAAACCTTGAAATATCAGGTCGAATTAATTACAAATGCTTCACACAGTCAGTTTCCACACTCCATTCAGATAAACGCATAACCATTTCACACCCACATTTCAGCCAATTATCCGTAGCTCATCCATTACCTAACACCCTCCGGGTATAATAACAACCGATCGTCATCAATGGCGATAGCAAAAAAAAATCAATGCACTCAATACCGCACGTAACTTCGCCAACACCCGTGGTTATCACCACCTCTGCCTGTTGATTGATTTGATCCAGGTATTGCACTTGTTTTACCATTTCACCGCCACGCCATCGCATCGCTGGCCGATTCAAATTTCAATCCAATGGATTCCACCCCAAAATGGACACGGAGTTTCGAGTGTGCAGGTGTAATCCATGGTGTGGAAAGTGAAAAGCAACAAATTATTCGGAAAATGGAACCACTAGTGCACATACAGCAGCGAGAGGAGTTCGGTGCTGCGCACCTCCTCATGCCATTCAATTAGAAGCAGTGTGGAGCAACGCTACGTTTCGAAAGTACCAAATGTAATTACGGGGGATTTCCCCGAAACGATGAGCCACCCGCAATTCGGAGAAATGATGAGAGAAAAAAGTGCCTGACTGGGTAACGATAATTTTAGATACGGGTAATCAATTGTTGTGAGTTATAAGCGCTAACGAAATCTGGAACTAATTAATACACTATTTAAATTCCTCACCTCATAAATGTTATACAGCACATCGAGATCAAGTCTCTAAAAAGTAGAAGAGGTTACTCGAGAAGTGTTTTCAACTCTTTTGAGGATTCTCCCAAGGGTTTCTCCAGAACTTTTTTCGACGGCATAAATTTATAAATTTCTTCGAGGATTCGTCCGGGAGTTCTTCTAGAAAATCTTCGGAAGTATCCTTCAGAAATTCCTGTGAATTCTAGGATTTCCTTATTTTTTTCTGGATTTGTTCATTAAACATTTCTCTAAACATTTTTGCAAGAATCCCATTAAAGCTTTATGAGAATTTCCCCAAAAAATCGCCCAAAAAATTTACCATATTTTTTTCCGCGCAATCGACAAGAAATTCTTACAATTTTTTACGAGAATTCCTCGATAAATTGCTCTACCAGTTCATACGAGGATCCATCCAGAAATTCCCTCCAATACTCCTCCGAGAATTCCTTCGAAAACTTCTACAAGGATTCCTACAAAAACACTCCTCCAGTAATTTTACCTAAAATGCTTCCAAGGAACCATCTAAAAGTTTCTTCGGAGATTCCTCTACATATTTTTTCTAAGAGTTCTCCTTGAATTCCATCAAGAATTTCACCTAAAATTTATACGCTAGAAGCTACTCCAGAAACTCTTCTACAGATTCCTCCAGAATGTTAGTCTAAGATTCCTTAAAGAATTTCTAATAGATTATCTTCATAAATGTCTCTGAGGTTCACTCAAAGATTTTTCTAGGGTTCCTGGATCATTCTCTAAGAATTCCTCAGAGGATTTTTCCAGTAATTTCTCGTGGCAATTACTCTATACATTTCTCTGCCTGTTACATCGGAGATTTATTTAGCTAGACGTTTGAGGATTTTTCCAAGAAAACTTTCAATGATACCATTACGATTGCCATCAAAAATTCTTCTTATGGCATTTCTGGAATATCCTCCTGGAATCACTCTTCCAATAATAATACAGTCAGGTTTTTTTTACGCGTGGGATACGTACTGCGTAAAAAAACTCAGTTCAAGATTAAAAAAAACGCGTAAAAAAGGATCACCATTTCTCGACGAATCATGCAAAAATAAGACGATGATTTTTATTTTGTATGGAGTTTTCATTTACGCGGCCGCGGCCTGACTGTATATAGTAAAAGCATAAACCATTTTAAATGAAGGCTTCCATGAAGAAACCTTAGAATTCACGAAGGAATGCCTACAGGATATTCTGAGAGCATCCCTTCAGAAATCTTATTTAGGATTATTGCAAAATTTTAAAAGAATTCCGTTATTTTAGTAGAAACTGAAGAGATTCGTGCAGTTTTATAATAAAACGCCGGCAATAATTTGAATATAACCGAAAAATATCAAGAATTCAACGGAAAGTTTCAAATAAAACAAGCAAGAGAAATCTCTAAGGAGTTTATTTGAGAAATATGTAAACTAATGTTGGTAGCAATGTTGAATTGAACTCTTGGAGAAAATTCTTTAAGATGTTTTTGAGGCAATGCCAAAGAAATAGAGGGAATGCATTTTCAAGACATTATTCTTTTTTTTTTTTGAACGTCAGTTCTTATTGTGGCCCTTTAGTTCTATTGTTCCAAAAATTCTTAAAAGCGATGTTCATGATTCATTTTCTGCATTGATTATATTGACGAACTTTTTGATACAAACTCTAAACATTGGTGAACTTTAAAATAGAAATTGAACGTTTATGCAAGTATGCATTTCAGATCTACTAATTCAGGATACTCACAAGATATTTCCTACCACATTTTTGCCTTTCTCGTACACCAAGCGTACTGGAAAGGCTATATGTTCACTCCAAAAATGACTTTTTGAATGAAGGTCCGGAGAGTTGAGTCACATATACCAATCGACTCAGCTCGACGAATTGAGGTGATGTCTGTGTGTGTGTGTGTGCGTATGTGTGTATGTGTGTGTACAAAATAAACTCACATCACTTTTAGGCAGTAAACCTCAACCGATTTTAATGACCGATGGTTTATTCGAAGCGGAATCTGGTCCCATTGTTTCCTATTGAAAATGGTTCAAATCGGTCAAGCCGTTCCGGAGTTATTGCCATTTAAGTGTTCCAGACCGGTACCCCAGGGAGGGGCTACCTGTAGAAGGTTAAATAAATATAACCGAAACGTCGGATGTAGGAGCAAAGCAGCCTTTTGCTACCCACTCAGACTGCCAGAGCCGAGAAATTCCTATCAAAGGGAATCAGAAAAATAGTCTCAGACCATATCTGAGCCGGTGGTGTCCCGGAACCGGTTCCGGGTGTCCCGCCAGAGGTGGCCAAATGTAAAAGTGGATCAAACCCATGCATGCGACAGATCAAACCGCGGCATTTTCAAAAGCTGATAAACGATAAGCAGGAAAATAGTCTCAGGCCATATCTGAACCGGTTATGATCCAGAACCGGTTCCGGGTGTTTTGCCGACACATCAAACATGGGTGGGTGCATGCGACACATCAAACAGTGGCTTTTTCAATAACCTGATGAACAGTAAGCAGGAAAATATTCTCAGACCATATCTGAACCGATAGTGTTCCGGATCCGGTTCCGGATGTCCCACTGGAAGTGGTCAAATATAAAAAGACACGGACACGTTCAATGCTTCCAGTGAGCTATTCGCTCTTTGAAGGAAGCACGACACTAGACAACGGACTAGCATGCAACGCCCAGTGGCACAGCCGAAAACTTTTCCTGACAGCTGCGGCGGGAATCGAACTCGCGCTCCTTAGCACGATGCGACTAAGTGCTTGGTGACACTAGCCGCACGACCACAAAGCCACACAAATGTGAACCAAACCCGTGTTTGCGACACATCAAATCACGACTTTTTTGATAACCTGATGAATGCTTAGCAAAAAAAATAGGCTCAGACCATACTTGGGAAAACCAGTGGTGTTCCGGAACCGGTTCCGGGTGTCCCGCTGGAAATGATCTAATATGAAAGGGAACCAAACGCATGTATGTGGCACAATAGCGGCTTCTTCGATAACGTGAAGAACTGACAGCAACAAAATGGTCTCAGACCACATCAAAGGCTACCGGTAGTGTTCCGAATCCAGTTCTGGGTGTTCCGCTGGAAGTGGTCAAATATTAAAGTTAACCAAATCCATGTAGATCACATTAGGGACAATCGGTACAGTCCTGAAACTGGTTCTGGATGTCCCTCCGGAAATGGTAAAATTAAAAAATGAACCAAACAAATGCATGCGGTATCGTAAAACGCCGCCAACCCGACACTGATTGCTGTCGAATTACCGGGGGAAACTTTTAATTCGACATACTGGCCACTCTACACAATCTTGTTTATTGCAATTTGGAAATTCTATTTTAGTTTTTGTTTTGATTGTCGGATTTGTTATTGATCACAAATCAGGCGTTGGATAGTACCAAATTTTATCTTCGGGATCTAGCAGCTGCATGAGGAGCTGCCGCATGTGTGAGTATCAGCACATTATCGGAAAATATACATTTACAATGTAGATCGCTGTGACACTTGAACGTTTTTCAATTCGACCAATGTCGCATGAGCGGGGTACGAATTAAAAAGTGTCGAACTAAAGAGTGTTGAATAAGCGGGGTAAAATGCTACATGAAATAGCAGCTTTTTCTATAACCTGATGAACGATTCGTAAGAACATAGTCTCGAACCACATTTGAGGCAACCGGTAGTGTCTTGGAACTGGTTCCGGGTGTCCCACCTGAAGTGATCAAATATAACAGTGATCCAAACCCATGCATGCGATACATAAAACCACGGCTTTTTAAAAGCCTGAGAAACGGTTAGCAAGAAAATAGACTCAGACCATATTAGAGACTACCGGTAGGGTTTCAGAAACAGCGTTTGGTGCTTCGCCGACACTACAAAAGTGAACAAAATCAATGCTAGCGATAAATATGTGTTAGAGAACGAAATCTCGACTAAATTAAAGCCACATACAAACAGTCGTCTCACTCTACTTATTACCTATTGTTTATGTTTTCAACTGTTGAATCAAATATCACTTCGCGAATTGGAAGCTTAAGGCGCTCGCACCGTTTTTACTCCTGTTTATTCACTAACTCCATCCAGCCAGCGGTTTGTGGAACGCAACCTGATTAGCACTGGGCGATTATGTTTCGTGATAGAAATAAAGTATTCTTAGAATTCAGGAACACTTCGGCTTACGTCGACGGAAATGTCATGAGAGCAAATTTCACGAGAAAGGTACTATCACCACTAGGTGGATTAATTTGGGTTTTTTAAAAGAAAGATAATAAAAACCATTCACCGAATTTACTTTATGGAAATTTTTCTAGAACCATTGAAAAAAAAAATTCTGGTCTTCGTCCCGCATCAAAACATAGGAATAGAGTAAGGTGGGGCAAAAGTTTGAGTGGGACAAGAATAGTTTTTTTTTTAGTTTTTGATCTTCATTCAAATTATTTGATTCGGGTGTCAAGGTTGTTCAAAGCCTTTTGAGTAACTGCATTTCACTCCAAAAATTATAAAAATTGATTGATATTTCTAAAAGTAACGACTAAATGTTAGTTTTTGATCAAAAATATGTAATTTGCCATGGTACTTCCAAAGTATGGATTGGAGTTGTAATGAATTCGAATTCGGTGTTTTATTTTGGAGCGTAATTAGGTATATTTTGAAAGTTTTGCAAAATAGGTTTGGAAATCATAATGGGGCAAAAGTTCGAATTGTGGGGCAAGAGTTCGAGTCATGTGGTATCTTCAGGTGAAAAACTAAAATTCTTTAAAATGATCATATTAAGTGATGATAAATAAGTATGATACATAAGTGGATAAAAATAAGTATTTGCTCAAGGCTAACCAGACTTGAGCAAAGTAAACTGTATGAGCATTTACTCAAACCCGTATGAAAAAAGTTGTACTTTACTCAGAGTAAGTTCAAATTTCGAACAAAGCATTTGCTTTGTCAAAACTAGTGTTTACGTTTTGGGTTTCGGGTCACATGAATGAAAATCAGTAAATTTAGGGAGGAATAGCCGGGGCCCGTGGCGTAGTGGCTACACGTTCACTTCATAAGTGGATGGTCATGGGTTCGTTCCCAGCCCCGGCACTTGCAATTTTTCGTTAGTTACTCTTTCCCGAGAGCGGCTGACACCTGACCCTCTTCTGAGCATATGCTCTAACGGACCCGGAAACTTGGATGTCGGCTAACGGCAACTCATAATGGACCCCCAATCGAACTGGAAAAGGAACAAGAATTACATATTAACATCCTGGTGCTCATGGACAGGGTAGAAAAGTGACAGAAGCGCGAAAAGCAACCAGTTCGAAATAGTACAATTAGAATAGAATACATTTAGACGCTGTACAAAGTCTAAGTGCAACTGCCAATTGGAATCGCTCACGCAGTGCCCGAATGGACAAAAAGAGCTGTAAATTAGGTTGAGCTATTAAAGAAAATTGGGGAGGATGATAGAACGAATACAGGGAGTAGGGAGAATCCGGAACAATCTGTGGCCGTTTTACTATGCTAGTGATTCCTCCTGATATTTTTTTCACGACTTCATATGGATTACTCCACTCCCTGGAGGATAGCAGTCCAAGAGCTGTATTTGGGATTTCATGGAACATGTGCATGTCCATGTTCATGGAATTCCTTGAGATTCATCCAAAAGTTGTTCCTGGGATCTCCTCTAGGAGTTGTGTCTATTGAATTCTTCCAGCAGCTGTTCATTCTGTGATTAGACTTGCGCGCCGCCGCGCCGCGCCGCGCCGATGAGAAATCGGCGTGAATTGGCGTGCGGCTTCCCAAGTCATCAAGAATCAAATATACTATATTTTTTAAACGGAGATTGGTAAAGGGGTGTTATACCTATGCACTGGTGGAGAAAGTTTATGATTTTGTTGTTTGAAGCCGATCCAGGAAGCATCGGCGTGTCGGCGTGGCAATCGGCGGCGGCGGCGGCGTGAAAACCGCACGCCGATCGGCGTATCCCTTCTCAGAAAGCCTACCATCATCAAAATTAGAAAATTTCTGCAGCAGCACATACCTAGATGTCCACTTGTTGTAATTCAATCATTAGAAAATATTTAACTTTGTTGATAATTGTTTAAGAAGTCCCACGCCGATGCACGCCGAGTTCACGCTGAATGTTCGGCGCACACGTCTATCTGGGATTGCATCAAGAGTTCCTCTCCTCCTGGGATTCCTCTAGCAGTTGCTTCTGGAATTTTCCAGGAATTCTTCCCGGGATTCCTCCAGATATTTTTTGGGATTTATCTACAAGTTCATTCTGATATTTCTACAAGAGTTCCTCCTGGGATTCCTACAAGAGTTCCTTCTGGGATTCCTCCAGGAGTTCCTGCAGGGATTTCTCCAGGAGTTCCTCCTGGGATTTCTGCAGAAGTTCCTGCTGAGATTTCTCTAGGAGTTCCTTATGAGATTCCTCCTGGGATTCCTCCCGGAGTTCCACCTGGAATCCCTCCAAGAGTTCCCTCTGGGATTTCTCCAGGAGTTCCTCCTGAGATTCTTCTAGGAGTTCTTCTTGGGATTTAAGGAATCAAAACTGTTTGAGGAAATTTGACAACGACATAGACAACGAATAAGGATAAAACGACACATCTAAAAAAGGATACTAACCTAGCGAAAAAGGACACGATCAAAGAAAACGTTGATAGTACAGCTAAGAGACAGCAACACACAGACCCCATTATCCCTGGCATCCACTCCTTTCACTCTTACCCCGATTCCACAATTATCCGCTGTACACTAATCGGAAGCAACGCTAACTAGAAGCTAAACTCTGTAAACATGACTCTGACAACTTAGAGGTGCCCATCTGGCCCTCACAAATCATCTACTGAGATGAACCAGCCACGGGCTGAAAATCTCATAAATAAAGTTAATAATAATAATTCTTGGGATTTCTCCAGGAGTTCCTCCTGAGATTCCTCTAGGAGTGCCCCCTGGGATTCCTCCAGGATTTTTTCCTCGGATTCCTCCAGAAGTTCCTCCTGGGATACCTCCAGGGATTCCTCTACGAGTTCCTCCTGGGGTTCCTCCAGAAGTTCCACCAGGGATTCCTCCAAAAGTTCCTCCTGAGATTCCTCTAGGAGGTCCTCCTGGGATTCCTCCAGGAGGTCCTTCTGAAATTCCCTCAGGAGTTTCTCCTGGGGTTCCTCTGGGGATTCCTCCAAGAGTTCCTTTTGAGATTCCTCCAGGAGCCCCGACTGGGATTCCTCCAGAAGTTGCTCTAGGAGTCCCTACTGGAATTCTTACAGGATAACCTGCCGGAAGTTCTCGTGGGGTTCCTCTAGAAGGGTAGTTTAATACCCATATTTTGGGGTGCATTATACCCAAAACAACTTTTAATGACCATACATATCGGCTTGACTTTGAACATGATTCAAGTTCAATACCAATATAGGCAAGCCTAAGGTCTGAGAAATGAACGCTTGTGGCCTCGGAGGGTCATCAGAGCTGCCATAAGGGTGGTAATTGCACTCCAAGTAACATCCAGTGATCGTAATTCGTCGTTTATGTAACATGTAAATGTGTTCACTTTCTACTGAGCATGGTCTGTAGGTGACTCGAGCTTTTGTGAGCATTTATTCAGGTTTCCCAATTTTATTCATATGGATTACTAGGTATGTTCAAAAAGTAAATGCTCATATTTTTAGTATTATCATACCAACCTGGGTAAATGCTAAAGTAAATGGTTTGACACATGCATTTTAGCAAAGTAATAGCATTTGCTTACTTTATTCATATTACTTATTTTCTTTTAAAATGAAGAAACTAGTAAGATATGTCCATAAAAGTTATGAAAATTTGCCTTTTCTTCTGAATTTGGTGAAGAACTACTATTTTTGGGGCTATAAATTTAACTTTAATTTGGGTAAAATCTAGATCGATTTTTAAAGTGTATTCCACTTCCAACACCAAACGGTAATTGGTTTAAATTATTCCTATTACTTAAATGTCAAAATAAGGACTGTATCGGAAATTAACTATAAACATTCAAAATGCTTTATCTCGACGCACGGTTGGTCTTTTCATTCCGGTTCTTCTATGAAATCGTCACAATATAGTTAAGTTTAGAACAGCTTGAAGAAATTTGGAAAATGTTTAGTATTATTGAAAATATGTGTCTATGAGTATACCACACAAAATATCAATCTGTACAAACAGTTTTTATTTTAATTTTTTTTAACGTTTCAAACATTTGTAACGAAAAAAAATGTACGGGGAAAAATCTGGAAAATAATGATTATTACTAGCAGTTATGTACACATAACATATCACTCAAAACCGACTTTTAAAATTCTTATTTTGGATAGAAAAACCTCCAACATTAAGAATATGGCCTATCCCAAAAAACACCTACTTTTTGGTCGAACTTTGACGCTCTGTTTTAAATATCTTTAGAGGTTATAAAATTCCATTCTCTGGTAAAACTACCTCTTTAATAGATTTAAATGCATACCCAATCGAAAAAAAAATGCAAATTTTCAACTTTATGTATTTTTTATTTGCGTAATCGTTCTTTGAAGACGCATAAAAAAAGAGTTCCTCGAAAAATGGCCTTTTTTTTCATTTTTAAGAATTGCCCTAAGCTGCGGAGGAAATTTTTCTTGATAAAAATAATTTCCTATATCATGAGCATTCTGGAAAAGAATATATTTGCGCAAAAATAAGAGACAAAATTGAATATTTTCCCACAGTTTTCGCAATTTAATTTTTTGGGAGGTGTCCAAAATTTTAAAAACATTTGTGCAATCTTTGAGATAAAAGTCCAAGTTAAACGATTATTTTTTGAAAATCAGAACTGCCATTTTTTATTTAAGAGATTTCTATAGTATCTCCAAAAATAAAATTATGTTTATTTCGAACAGATTATTTTTCAGGCAATTGTGAACGTTTATAGTTAATTTCCGATACAGTCCTTATTGTGTTATGGTTAGCTAAATTCAACAAACATTCGTTTTAACTTTGTTCAGCAAAGCTTTGTTTTTTTTTGATAAACATTGAATTTCCCACTAGTGTTAAACTTTTGCCCCTACACTACTCTATCTTATTATGAAATTATTCATATTTCTTAAAAAAGTTTACTGAACATGTCTCTATGAATAGTTGACGGTAAATGAACATACAATATACATAAATGCATTGTAGTTTGAATATGTTCCAAAATTGCGTACACGTTGTAACTATACAATATCCTCTAATTTATAAATGTATATTGAAAACCAAAAAATAT
Organism: Aedes albopictus; assembly: GCF_035046485.1. Classification (NCBI taxonomy): domain Eukaryota; kingdom Metazoa; phylum Arthropoda; class Insecta; order Diptera; family Culicidae; genus Aedes; species Aedes albopictus. The sequence goes on along the minus strand of NC_085136.1, from coordinate 282,699,528 downwards.
GTAGCCATTCCATAGATTTTTTTTTTTTTATTTATGACACTTTACACTAAGAGTACATTCGTGTCAGAAAATCTATGTAGTGGAACTCCGAATGTCTTAATACTGGATAGGTTTGTAAAACATATAAAAAAATAATCAGACCTGTTTTTGTTTCGAATTTTGTCATTAGGGTGACCAATTTCGACTCCAGTAATTCCTCCAGGAGTTCATTCATGGATTTTTTAGTGATTCCAGCAGTATTTCTGCAGAAATTGAAGCAAAGGTTCTTGCAGGAGTTCCTTCGGACGTTCTTACATGTGTTTCCTCCGAAACTCCCCAGAATTTCTTAGAAGAATACCTTTAAGAATTTTCACTCTCATTCTTCAGGATATTTAGAAATATCTTCAGAAATAATCGCCAGAAACTTGAATTGAAATTCGCTTACAAATTTCTCATTAGGTTTTTTTGTGAATCTATATAAAAGTGCAAGTGTCTCGCCAGACATTCTTACAAGGATTCCTTTAAAAATACGTTCACGAATTCCGGGTGTTCTTTCAGAAAATCGTGCCGAAAAAGGGATTACTCGAGAAATTGTTCTCAATATTTCCTAATATTTTTATAGCGAATTCGTCAAAGGTTTCTCAAGGAGTTTTTTTTTGTCAAGTATTCCTCCAGGAATTTCTTCAGCAACTGTGTTAAGGATTTCTTCAGGAATTTCCCCGGGTTTCTTTCATATACTCATCCAGGGATTCAAAAATTCTCTTAGTTATTCCTCTACGGAATCGATCTGTAACTTCTACGGGAATTTGTTCACACACATCTTATCAGTAGTTTACGAATTTGTTCATGAATGTCAGCAGAGGATTTCTTAAGAAATTCTTTCAATAATACTAAACATTTTTTTAGAAATGTATCTAGAGATTTTGAAAATTCTTCAGTGACTCTTTCGAAAAATTATCTAGGAATTTCATAACCAACTGTTTTAGGATTTCGTCAGCAATCTCAATGGGATTCTTTCAGATTTTCATCCAAGGATTCTTTAAAGACTCCAGGGATTTCTACAGGAATGAGACAAAAGATTTATTCAAAAATTCCTCCGAGGATTGTCTCGGAAATTCCTTCACGTATTCCATCCAATACTTCTTCAGGAACTCCTTCAGAAATATCTCCAGAAACTCCTTCAGTAGTTTAAGGATTTCCTCATGAATTTCAGCAAGATATTTCTCCTAGAAAAAAATACCGTGTATTTTTCCTAAATTCTTCAGTCATTCTTTCGGAATTCGTTCCAAAGGTTCCTTTGGGAATCAGTTGGAAAATTTCTTCAGGGGTGACTGGTGTAATGTTTAGATTTAGAAGGTTTCTTTTTGGTATTGCTCCTGCAGTTCCTTCAGAAATATCCCTGGAATTCATTCATTAATTCTTCCAGAAATTCTTTCAGATATTCCTCTATCAATTTTTACAGAAGTTATTCAAGGATTCTCTGAAGGAATTTCCAAAGGTTTCCCTGCCCGAGCAGAGGAGAATACCTAATTCATAATAACAGAATCACGTAGCCTGGGTATGATATAAAAATTTGTTATTATTAACTTATCAAAGTATTACTTTGATATAACATGTTTTGTTGGGCAATCTTATTTTGTTATGATCAAGTTATTAAGTTTCATCCACTAAATAACACTTCAATAATATACTCTGTTGTAGACCAACTTTTGTTATTATTCTACTATTGAAAATGTACAAATATGTAATGAACTACAACACAACAATAACAAGTTTTCAAATTCACTGCAAGATTCATTGTTATGAAGTTGTTATTGAATCTAACAAAACATGTTATTAAACTGGTCTTCCAGGAACATTTTTTTGTTATGATGTTTGATATTTTGCCGCTTATGACAGACAAGTTTATAACATAATAAGATATGTTAATAACACAAAAATAACTGATTCCATTATACAGTTGTTATGCCAAAATAACATATTTTATTATGCTTTTGATATTTTCTTCTGCTCGGGTGGTGATTCGCCAAAAAGAATTTTTTGAAAATTTTCTGAAAAGATTTTGGATGAGTTCCTGGAGAAATCCAAGGGAGTGCCTGGAAGAACTCCTTGAGATGGCTCTGAAGAATTTTCTAGAAGGGATTTTATAAAAAAAAAACTTTTGTAGGAATTCAAGGAAAAAATCCTGGAGTTTTTTTTTTCGAAAAAAATCTTAAAAAGGGATTTCTGAAAGACACCCTTGGGGAATTTCTGAAGTAAACCTCGGAGAAACTTCTGAAGTATTCCTTGAAAAAATTCTGCAAGAATCCATGTAGAAATTGTATGTTAAGGCACTGGGGAAATTTTTGAATAAAAACTGTAAAAATTCTGAAGGGATTCCTGGAGGATGTAGTGAAGTAAACCAAGAAGAACTCCTGGAGATTCTTCAGGGGTAGTTCTTAAAATAATTTCCTGCAAAATGTCTGAAAGTATTAGAAAACAAAAACCCCTGAAGCCATTTTCGGAGGAAATACAGCAGAAATTTAAAACAAATCTGGAAGAATTCTCGATTCCTTCGAGAAGAAAATGTGACGGAAGTTGAATGTTTTGAAGGAATGCCTGAAAAACTGGAGAATTTTCTGCAGTAATTCCAAGAAGATTTTTTTGAAATAATCGCCAAGAAATATATTCTGAAATGATTTCTGCAGGAACTCCTGAAAGGATCTCTGAAGAGATTCCTGAAAGATCCCCATAATAAGTTTATAAAGAATCCCTGAAGAAAGGTCTCCATAAATCTCAAGAGAAGTTAAAGAGAAATCCTCGGAGGAATTCTTGAAAGGAACCCTGGAGGAATGTACAGGAAACAATCCAGAGAATGTATATATTTTTTTATTAACGTGTATTTAAACTCTAAGCTAATTCTACACTTAGAGAATGTATATACAGGAGTTTAAGAGAAGGTGAAGGAAATCTCCGGAGGAATTCTACAAAGGAACCGTGGAGTAATGTACAGAAAAATTCTCGAAGGATCCTTTCGATGAACTCCAAAAAAAAATCAGAAAGCATTTCTGCAAAAATAAATCCGAGTTTCTGAAGGAATTTCCTGAGGAAATTCGGGATGAATACCCGAGAGCACCCCTGAAAAATTTCCTGCACGAATTTCTTGAGAAATTACTGAAAATATAACTGGGGGAATCTTTGATAAAAACTTCTGAAGGAATCGCTAAAGGAACTCATCTAAAAGCTGTTCAGGAATTTCGGCAGGAGTTGATTTTTGTTTTTGAGAGAATAGCTGAAGGAATATCTGGAGAAATGCCGGGGGGAATCTGTTGAGAAGTTTCTGTAGAAATTTGTTGAGAGATTCCTTGAAACATCTAAAAAAAATCTGAAAAAAATCAAAAGGAATTCCTGGAGGTATATTTGGAGCAATTATTGCTGAACACATGAAAAATGTTCCTGCAGTAATTCCAGAAAACATCGTACAAATATTTTACCCAGGATTTTCTTCGGAATAACGTTTTGAGCAAAATTCATTGAGAAACTATTGGAGAAATTTCAGAAAGCATTCCCAAGCAACTCCAAGCGGTACAATTTATTTTCATTGAACGATCATGAGTTTTGAGCTACCAGACCCCAAATTTACAATGTTTTTCTTTTAATAGAAATTTAGGTGAATTATAAAGTTGAAATCAATGATTTTTGGAAAGGCATGTATTTTTGGAACCACTTCTATTAGTTTTCCCGCACTTTTTACATTAGGAAAACATCTGCCGTATGCAGCATAGTTGTCCCATGTTACTTTTTGACGATTTGACTTTTTATCATCAAAAGGTTAGTATACTTTGTTCAGAAACTCCATGAAAACAACATCAAGTCAATTTGTCCCATGTTCAGTTTTGTCAGCATAAGTTGTCCCATGTTCCATTTTGCAGCATAAGCTGTCCCATGTTCATTTATTTTATCTCAAAAGCTATCCCATGTTCAATTTTTTTTCCCATAAAAAGCTATCCGGGCACCTCTGAGGGAATCCTGAACATTTCCATAAATCCTGATATAATTTGTAAAATTCAACATGGGACAGATTATGCTGCAAAACTCGACATGGGACAGCTTATGATGAACCTGTCACATGACATGAGACAGCTTATTCCGAGAAAACCCCGAAAACTACTAGATTTATCGGCATTACAGTCCCACCAGAGTTTGTCTTTAAAAAATCAAAGTCAATTGAATGTATATGAAATTGTTTGTTCATACTTCAATGATAAATACCAATTCTAACGCTATGCTGATAAATTCACTTTGTGTTTTCATTACACTTGCCCGTAGAGATGGAAACAAGGGTGACACTTAAAACGCGTTTTTCTCAGTTTGCTGTTTTGGAAAATGGGACAACTATGCTGCACACGGCAGACATGTCGTCGTAAGCTGAATTCGTGATTTTTTTTTCAGATACAATCCTTTGACGGTTTTATGCCTCGTTTCATTTTGCGACGGAACAGGCAAAACTGCAGAACAATTCCAGGACTTTTATTTGCGTATACCTATTTCATTTATTTCTTCACCGAATGAGAAATCCTTGTGTGACTACACAGAGCTCCCTGAGGAAAATTTATGTTATTAACCACTCTAAAAGTCGACGCTACTACCAAATGCGTAGAAATTTCCACAAAGCATCACCTTATCGCCCTTCGGGAAAAATACTCATCGACATCCAAGCAGAGCTTAATTGCTTCATCATTTTCTGGTAATAGCAGCAGTAATCGTACCGACAATAGCACCAACATTAAGATACCATCTCATCAACAGTGTTACTAGGTATTTGCTGGATGCTGCGTGTTACAAGCCTAAAACGTTTATGTGTATACTTGTGCTTGGTAGCCTGAAGATTCTTGAGTAAGGCACAATATCGATTCAAGAGCATGACAACCGATTACCTAGCCAGCTTTAGTTAGCTTGACACTCGATTTCCGTATCGCACAAAAGATGTGAACTTCACGCTTCGTGTTCTGCGTTTTTTTTTTCGATTAAAACCAATAACAGACAAGAATAGCAATATAGCACACACCAACAACAGCAGCTCCCTATAAACGACGATCGTTATGCTTATTAGCATAAACAATTCACACAATCTTCATCATTTTAAATGGACACCGCACCGAGGCGACCACAGGCAATTGAGTTCAATACCTGTGGGTACGCCGGCGAAGCTGCTCCCGAGCGGTCGTAAACACGTAACGCGTTTAAATTTGAATTAGACCATTTAGCGGCCGTAAAATGTCGCGCTGCGATTTGTGGTTTGCGGTAGTAAATTTAAAGCACGGTTTTGCTCTGCTATCGAGGCGGATTCTGGTGTTCTGTCGTTTGGAACGACTTAATTTGTTGGGCGAAATTCATGTTATCTCTTCATCAGAAACAAAATCAATTGACTCAGCGAAAAGAAAACGGACATTTCGACGATCTGACATCATTATGTGGAACCATCCATTAATAGCTTCTTGGGCTAGGTTTCAATTTCAATCCGAAGCTCTCAAATTCATCTGAATTGACAAAATAGTATAGCATCAAACATTGAAATATATTCCTCTTTAATATACCCAATTTGACCAAATCAAATTCATAAATCTTCTTCGGAAACAATGGACGGCAACCTCAAATGATGTGGAACCATATCATTGCTATGCGGGGATGCCAGCCGGAAAGAAAAGGGCGGAAACGAAATTCAATTTTACGTTTTCAATGTATGACCTTTTTCTAGCCTCTGGGGTAGGGTGGCATGCTGCATGGACGACGACAGTTTCGCAGCGCAGCTCTATACCAATTTTCCCGTTTCAACAATATGTGAACATACATAAGTAATCTTAACCTGCATTGGAGACACAACGTGGGAAGGTCCGGTAGGATTATTTGGTTTCATATTTAAATACCACTGATGCAGTACTTTATTGTGTTAAGTAAAGAATAGGCTGTAAGTTAAAATTCATGAATTAAAAAACAACATTTTATTAAACGTTAGCATCGCATTTCAGATTACTTTGGATATGGCCAAACCAGCCATCAACGAGGTAGATGAGAAAACGGATTTCTTGGGAAGCAGACCAGACTGATCAATACAACAACGATGGACGACATGCAAAACTGCGTAAGAGTTTCGGGTGAACTATCTAGTTCACTCGGATCTCGCAGGCCACTGCGACAAGGGGACGGACTCTCATGTCTAAGTCTTCAGCATTGTTTTGAAGGGTGCATTGCGACGGACGAGCCAGAGCCAGGCTCAACAAGAGGGGTACGATTTTCACGAAATCCGGTCAATTTGTGCACTTTGCAGATGACATGGACATTATCACCAGCAAATTTGGACCGATGACAAAGCTGTACAACGCGTCAAAAACATAGGATTTGTCTAGGTCTAGGCAGGATTTGTCTAGGTCTAGGATGTAATGTCATGATAAACGGGTATACCTTCGAGGTAGTGGAAGAACTTTATCTACGTTGGATTCTTACTGATGGCTGACAACAGTGTGAATCGTGAAATACAGTGGCATGCAAAATGGTAAGACGTCCAACATAGCTATGGTCCTCACAAGTTCCTACCTCATGCTTCCACGGGTCAAGCGATGACAAAGACGGCCAGCTAAGAGTTGTGTGCTTAGCTGGTAGTACAGCCTAGGCACTGTTGTCCTTCTGACTTCAGCTAGATTGAGGATGTACGTTCCGAGCGTCTGTTCACCAAGGAGGTGCGGCTCAAACAGCGTCCGTTCTGGCATCCAGTGGCTGAGTATGAACTCTCCTGCACCGGAAGGTATACCTAAGGTGGCAGCCCCACCGCAGTGCACTAAGGGCCAGAATCGCAATCTAGCGGAGCAAAGTTAGTTACTCCAAAACGAAGCATTTCCGACACATGGTGCCTTCGACAAAGTTGTTTGACATCAGCGGTGGCATCTATTGCTAAGAACCTAGTAGTTCCCATCTCGTCCGCGAAGAGGTGCCACCATCTAACATCTTGGTTTTACGTCTTAGAGACTTGGCGTCTTCGGCAAAGTTGTTCATTATGGCAAAATAAGCAACTCTTTCTCAGATGTCACAATTCCAAAGCCTACTGTTTTCGAGTTATTTTGAACCAACCAATCACATTGTTCGGGAATATGTTGAATATTACCATTAAAAATAAAAAATAAAAATACAAATTCGAAAAAAACAGTGTGAATTTCAAGCCTTAATATCTCACAAAGCGCAAAAAATCGCAACTTCAAATTTTTAGCAAATACGAAGGAGAACATACTGTCAAACATTCGGAAAGGTATTATTTGGTGTTTTTGAGATAAAAGCTTTTCAGTAACACTATAAATATAAGTAGTGCCAGCGTGTAACTTTTTACTGTAACACATTAGAGAGTTTATGTCTTCGAGAAAGTTGCAGGGTGGCCACACAAAATCAATTGATTTTGAATTTTCCCGACTATGCTCTGTATACCTGTGGAGTTTGAAAAACATTCAAGAATCCAAACCAATAAGTGATCCGTAAAACTTACTGAAATATTTGAAGAGTCATTGTGATGCTAAGACAGTTATACATTTTTTTTAAGTGTTAAAACATATGGACCGCATGTTTGAATTTTGTTTCTTATTCTGAAAGTCTTCTAACAAGGGTTTACTTGTTTGAGGTTGTTTGTGTCGGAATATCCAAAAGTTTTTTTGTGAACTCCTTAAGAAATGTTTGATAAAGTCCCAATCTAGTAGGATAACTAAAGTACTTTTTTTGTTTTTCTTTTTTTGTTTACACACGCTTTAACTACTTTGGTCATTCGCGTCTGACTTTATTAAATAATCTTTACAAAAATTTCGCTACATCTAAGGTTTTAACAATATTTAAAATTTTTTCTTGTATTGAATAATTTTCTAGGATATTTTAAAAATTACCTGATATTTGATATTTTTTACGGAGATTTTTCAGAGTATGACATTTTAATAATATATGTTCTATCGTTAGTACATATGTCAAAACATTTTGTGCATCGGGGAGCGTCCCGATATGGTGATAACAAATAACTATGCGATAGTTTAGTATGTCCTATCCTAATTCTCGACATAATCCTCTGTTCATATTGCGTCCATTTTTTTCACAATATTTTTGATCTTATTCAATTGCGTGCCAGGATTCGACGAAGACCACATATCCTGCCAAGCTTCCCATGTTTTCTTTTCAACAAATTTATTTGCATCATGTCTCGTTAATTTTTCGTATACTATATCAGACGATCTACCCTTGTTTGCCAATGAATCTGCCGCCTCGTTTCCAGAGATTCCAGCATGGCCTGGAACCCAAACAAAACTAATATTTTCCCTTGACAAGCATTTTCGCAATCCATGGATTTCTTGATGATCCTGTCTCAAGAGCTCTATGGGTGCTAGCACTATCTGAAAATATTACTGTCTTTTCCTTACTTTCAAAGTTTCGAATGGCTGTGCCATTATTTCAGCAGAATAAACTGAACATTCATCATTTATTCTATCACAGAGTTCCATATTTTCAGAAAATACACCATATCCCGTACCTCCTTTGCCCTCTGATCCGTCAGTAAAAAACTTAGAATAATCAGTATATTTTTCACTGATTAATTTTCTATAAAATATCATTACTTTTCTTGGATTGTCGCCAGATCTAACATTGCGTTGAAGAGACCAATCTATATTCAAAGTTTTACGATCCCCATGTGGTGGGCCCATCCTCCAAATACGAGTAATTTTCGGAAAATCTATGTCTGCAATCAACGAAAACCAATGTTTTGTTCGGCATATGATGGGCAAATCGAAAGAAAGTTCTTTCCAACTAAAGTACTGTCTAGTGAATACCTTATAGGGATTTTTAACGCTATCTGAAAATTTTGGAGATGTGAATGATGGAATTCTTTATGTAATTGTAGTATACCTCATATAGGTATTTATGGCACAATTTTCCCAAATGGAGGCACTATGGAGCCTGAACATAATTACCGGTAGAATTATTGATATGCTTCTAGTGAAATTCTTCGAGGAATTCCCACACAAATTTACTGGAGGAAGTTTATTGCATAAATATAAGTCTTATCTATTTTCTCACACATTTAGCAATTCAATAATGAGTTGATAAATAATTATTATGAAAATGAAATTTATATATTTATATTAGTTTATAAACTATTATTATGAAAATGAGAAATAAAAATTACATACAGGTCCATATACAAACCTCCAGATACAAAAATAACCGAAAACCATTCAATTATACATAATTTAATATTTCATGTACCGTCGTTCAGGGTGACATTGGGCCTAGAGGGTAACATTGGTCCATCGATCCCACGGATTCAATATAAGTCAGAGAATTCGACGGTGGATGCAAACAATCTTGGAATTATGTATTCTTGTGGTCTAGCACACAATATGCATTAGAGAAATTTCTGCTGGAGATTCTGAAGTAATTTAGGTACTTCTACGAAACTTCAGTAAAGAAATCCTATTTTATAGGAAACTAGCTGTCCCCGGCAAACTTTGTCTTGCCTTCTGCGTTTTTGACGTTTCAAGTCCCTATCAAGTCCCTAGCCAAGCCCCGTTCAAAATGTATGAAATCCCGATTATCAAAAACTCTCAATTTTCCCATGTTTTTTGCCTCATAAACCTTCCTTAGGTGAAAACTAATAAAACAAAACTTATACGACCCAAATCGGACCATGCGTTCGCAAGTTATGCGCGGTCCCACGTATGCCACTGCATTTTTATATATATAGATAGATTGATGAAAGGCTACTGTCGAGAGCGTCGCCTCTGTACTGACAAACACCTATTGATAGCAGCATTTCATTCGAACAGCTTCAATGCTGGAATATTTAATTATTATTATAAAAGATTAAACATTAATTCAATTATTTTAACTAAATGTAAGTGTTCCTATCAGTCACTAACAAAGGCTCACACTTCCAACTGATGAACAGCTCACTCTACTAGCTGCCTTTTCTACTGTCGTAGTAGCTCCTACAGTGTTGCCAGTTTCACAAGATAACCGCTACAACAGCTGCTGTTAACTATGAGAGCACTATTTAGCAACGATTTCATTAAAGGATTTTTGCTCAAAAAAAATAAAAATTTCTGGGGATTTTCATAAAGAATTTTCCATTTATAAACAATTTCGAGCTGAATTTGTAGAGAAATCCTCAATCTATAAAAAAAAACTAAACTTTGATGTTTTTAACGTAATTTGTGAGGCTGTTTTGAGATATTTCAGAAACAATTCGAAAACTATTTGGACCGTATAGAAACTCGTTGGTAATTCTTGTTGGAAACTGATGAGTAATAAATACATCATTTCAAAAGAAATCGATAAAACTTTCCTCTATAATGTTCGCATTTCGCTCCTAAACAATTCATACAAGAAGCTTTTCATGTTAACCATTGGTTACTCCCGGAATTCCTTCAAGAGTTTGCCTTGGAATTTTGCCGGCAATACTTTAAAAGATTCCATAAAAAATCTGGAGAATCCTGTCTTCTGGTTTTGAACTTGAAATTTCGCCTTCTTTTTAATGAAAGTCATGATAATCCCAAGGAAATAATTTATAAATTTATCCACTAGTTTTACTAAAAGTTGCATAGAAAACACTTCAAAAGAGTTCATCCCAGTATTTTGTCATATTAATTTCAGGAACTGCTACATATGTTTCTAAAATTACTATAACAAGCAAATCCGCCAGAAACTCTTCCCAAGTGAGTAAAATCTTAATGCCTATAGTACTTAGTTATTCCATAAACATTGAAAATGCCGCTATCAAAAATATTACTATAATGGCTTCGGCGATTGCAGGGAGCTTTTCGAGTTCATAGAAGTTTCACTAGAAATGCCGTTAAAAAATCCTACAAAGCAATAATTTTGGGAAGTCCTTCACTTACGAGTTTAGGAATTATTTTAAAAAGTTAAGTTAAAAACTTATTCGATAACATTTCCTCAAATTGTACCACCAGGAACTTCTACAGAAACAAACTGGATAGAATCTCTGAAATTATGTTACTAATTTTTCCATGGTTTGAGTCAGAATCTTCTTCAAAGTTCGACAAAATCAACAATGCCATTTGTACAATATTATGTTTTATTCTTGGTATTATTATTTTCCTTTTTGTAATAAGTATTTACTATGTTAAATAAAAAAATAATGGAATTAAATACAGATATTGCGTACAAACCAGGGATTCAATAACCAAAGATATAGCAACCATATCTATCAATGAAATATCTCATCTACAAAATTTCCCTGATTACCAATGATGAATTTCTCTGATAATTTCAGGTTCTTTAATAGTATACACCCTGAAAATCTACATGGTGCCTCGATAATATCCAACCAGAATTTCTCGACAAATTGCGTTGTGAAATAATCTGCGGAAAATCATTGCATTTATTTCTGGCAAAATCCTGTGTAAAATTTTCTTCGGAGTTCATAGACATTTTTAGTGAAAATAATATGGAAAAATGTTGGAATAGTATTTTTTCGCGTTTCTGCTAAAATCATTCAGAAAGTTTGTCTTTCATAATTCTTTAAATTTTGCGATATTCTTTACGTTTTTTTTTTCAGATAAAGTATTTTCTAGCCAGTCATATCGTAATTTTACAAAATTGGGATTTAAGATATGTTTGTGCCTAGATTTAAGATCTAATCGTAAAATTAATTGTAAAGTTATCATCCGAATAATCTCTACCATGCACACAATCACTTTTAATTCAGGAACCAATGCTTATCATCAATTGTGTGGTTATTCGAATTTCTGTGTGTGGCTTTGAAGGAGAGGATTGAAGTATGGTATAATTGTGAAATTGTGTAAGAGTCAGGATTTCAAGCGAGTAAAGAGCTAAATCTAGGTTTTGGTTTACATTCTGTAGGCGTCACACATCCATTGAAAAATTCCCGATCATAAACAAAATTCCCGCATTTTTCCCGATGAATTTCAATTCCCGACTTTTTCCCGCATTTCCCGAATTTCCAGAGTCTTTGGCCACCCTTAAGTTGTTCATTTTGACTAAATAAACAACTATTGTGTCAAAATAAGCTTGAAAAACTATTTTTTCATTGATTTTTTTTTATTTTCAAAATAACTCGAAAACAGTAGGCTGTGGAATTTTGACGTCTGAGAAAGAGTTGCTTATTTTGTTGCAATGTTTCGTCCAGCGGTTGACTAGGCCCCACGTTGTGTTTAATTCCCCCGGGGGACTCGAGGAAGAACGAACTACTTCTACTACATGAACAATGAACAACTTTGCCGAAGACGCCAAGCCTCTAGGACGTAAAACAAATAAGTAAGATTGTGGCGCCACCTATGCGGACGAGTTGCGAACTACTAGGTTCTTAGCAATAGATGCCGCGCGAAATGCTTCGTTTTGGAGTATTTAATTTTGTTCCGCTAGATTGCGATTCTGGCCCTTAGTGCAGTGGATAGGGGACCTTAGGCCAACAAACTACTGTTCCCGAAACCCAAAAACCTATACAGAAACCGAAAATTAAAAATTATGAACTGATTCAACGGCAACGACTTTTAGCGCGGAACAACGGAATAGAATTGAAACTTGGAATGTATTAACCCTAGCCCAGCAGGGTAACTTAGTACAACTAGCTAATGAGGCATGCCTCATTGGCGTCGGGCCAAATTCTGTTAAACTCTGGGCTACGAAGCGAACACGCTGCTCGTCACCCAACTCTACGGATTCCTGCTCAGCGCTCACGCTCACACTGTGCTCATGAAGTGGGAACCTACATATTAACGAGAGGATAATTGTAGCCAGATTCAGAACACGGGTTCGACAACTTACCACGATCCAATGCAATGTTACGCGTCAACCGATGCTGTCGAAATGCAAGACAAAGAGAACTTTTACAGCCAACTGAATGCTGTCGTGGGTAAGATTTCGAAAGATGATATCAAGATCCTCATGGGCGACTTCAACGTGAAGGTTGGTTCCGACAACTCGGACTATGAGCATGTCTTGTGACGTCATGGTCTCGGAGATATGAGCGAAAATGGAGAGCTGTTTGCAGACTTTAGTGACAACAATGACGTCACCAATCGAAGGTTTGCTCTTTCCCCATCGACCAGTGCAAATGGGTTTCCCGTGATGGCGTCACGGAAAAATCAAATCGACCACATCCACATCAGCCGAAAATAGAGACGAGGCTTCTTGATGTACGAAACAAACGTAGTGCCGCGACTATCATCGCCTAGTCGGTGCGATCCGGCTGCGAATTGCGGAGATCTATCGACAGGTGGAGAAAATCGAGCGCCGGTTCAACACACGCCGACTCGAAGACGCGCCGAGGTGAAAAGTTCCTTCGTCGAGGAGCTGGAGAACCGTGCTGCAAATATGCAACTCCATCAAAAACGCCTTTGTCGCCACCGGCGAGAATAATTTGGGTGAGCTATGCACCCAGAGAAAGCAGTGCATCACAGATGACACCTGGAGGAAGAAAAAAGAGCGAAGGAACGCCAAAGCCGCGATAGAGCGAGCGAAAACACGAGGAGTTCGTCAGCGCAATTTGGCTCTCGAGACGGAAGTGAAGCACTCATGTAGGCGGGACAAAAGAGCGTGGGCAGACTTCCAAGCTGACGAAGGCGAGAAAGCCGCAAATACCGGCGACATTCGTCTCCTCCACGATGTCTCACATCTCCTAAAATTAATGCTACGATGCCCCTGAAAAATACATCTGAACTAACAATTGACCGACCCGGCTGACCAGCTAAAACGCTGGTTCGAGCCCTTTGGAAACATTTTCCAAGTGTCGGCCACGCCACCAACATCTCAGCATGATTCGCCAAGGGTTCGACGCATTACCCGTATCAACACCAAAACTCCACCATTGCAGGAGATAGAAACAGCTATCCGTAGCATGAAATCAAACAGAGCCCCGGGGGTCGATCGCATATCAGCCGTAGTATCTGCACAACTGCTGGATCAATTATTCTGCAACATATGGGAAACCGCAACTTTTCCAGTCAACGGGATGCAAGGCGTCTGAGTAAAGGTGCCCGAAAGGGGTGACCTGACTGCAAGCCCGTGCACAAGGGAGGGGTTTTGGGGGTTAAACCCCTCCCATTGGCGATGTTTCTTAAACTAAGCGCCCCTCCGCCCTTTGCCAAAATTGGGAAAAACCCCTCCCTTGACGCCTTTGCTGTGCACGGGCCTGCCTGACTTTATGTATAATTGGCGGAGTACGATGTGCGGTGCGTCGTTCTCAAAGTCCTCTGCGAATTGATCTATAGCCGGATACAGGAGAAGATTGACGCAACTCTCCGACGCCAGCAAGCGGGATTCCGTGCCTGACGATCCTGTCTGGACCATATTGACACGCTTCATATGATCCTCATCGTAATCGACGAGATCCTGGTAGGTGCGATTGATCGTGAACCAACTCGTGGGTTGCTGACGCAGCCCATAACCATGGAGCACCTAAATGACGTCGAATTGGCTGATGACGTTGCATTCTTAGCTCAACGGCGCTCTGATAAGCAGGGCAAGCTCGATGATCGTACGGATCGCTCCTCAGTTTCAGGTCTTACCATCACAGTAAACAAGAAAAATCGTTGGATGTAAACACGATCAACAATTCCAGCTTCACGGTAGCTGGGCAAACAGTGGAGAATGTTGAAAGCTTCCAATATCTTGGTAGCCAAATGGCGGCCGATGTTGGCACTAAGATCAACATAGCAGCACGAATAAACAAGGCGAGGGCTGCTTTTGCGAATTTAAGAAATGTATGGAAAAATAGTCAGATTAGTCAACGCACCAAAATGCAGATTTTCAACTCATACGTGAAATCAGTGTTGCTATACGCCAGTGAAACCTGGTGTGTATCTGTGAAGAACACTCAACGGCTGCAGGTCTTCATCAATAGATGTTTGCGGTATATAATTCGTACTTGGAGGCCTCAGCGAAAGTGGAGATGGGTCTGCAAGCAAGCGTTAGATTGGAAACCAGCAGGACATCGCAACAGAGGCAGGTCTAGAGTTTTATGGCGGCGCAGCCTCTCCAAAAAACTGAAGGAATTCAACTTTAATTTGACCTGACCACAGGATGGAGATCTTTCAATTCGGCCCTTTGCACCACCGCTTAGGACGGAAAGTAAGTAGAATTTGTGATCATGTGGATACTACAGTCTGGAGCTGACAACACTCAACAGGATCCGGGATTTTGCTGTAGCGTATAATTCGGTCGGCAGATCTGCATGGTGCTGAAAATGCTTCGCTAGCTTGGTCGCTGATTTTGACTGTTCGGGAAGAACTAGGCTACATACAGTAGTGTTTATCTTCGATAGATGGAAACGTTACCCTGGTTGCACTGGCAGTATCGGCCAAAAGTATTACCGAATCTTGTTCGTGTCGGCTATGACCTCTGCCCACGAAATGCAAAGTGGAGACTTCTCACCAGTCGTGTGCATTATCACCAGCATAACACGAAAAAGCCGCAACATCAACATTGCTCTTCTTCCTCCATCAACGCTACAGCCGACCGTCTCTATGTTGCTAACGAACACATTCGAGACGAACGCATTGACGCCGCCACGCTCTGTCTTTACAAATCTCCTGAGCAGCCGTACGCTTGTTAACAGTCGTTCTGACGCAGAGCTATGTCACTCATTGCTGGGTGACTCTCATCTGAAAGGGCCAGGATGATGGTCAATTTGTTAAGTAGTATTGCATGGCGCCACAAACACAAACACATCACGCTTTATGAATATGAATGCAAAGCGTCGAACAAAAACTCGCTTCGGTGTTTTATCGTGTGGTTCGAAAACAAGAGACGATCGCTGCTGTTGGATGTGGCTGACTCTGCATTGAACGAGGGTTGGATAGAGTGGCTTTTGCGTGAATCGATTATGTTTTGATGAACTGCGTTTGTCGTATGAAGTGATGGTTAAAGCGAGGGTCGTTCGACATTCACCATCCTGAAACTGCACAACCCTGCTTCTCACTGCTGAGATTCATCTATCTCGTACACCACCCAAGTAACCACGCTGTTGAAGCTGTACGTATTGCATTAATAACGCACATATATTGACATGCATTGCCCTATATAAACAATTAAAGTTGTTATAAAGTGGCAAGTGGCGCCACTATTGCTGACTTATGATTATACTGGTAAAATCGTAAATTTACAATAGTGGCGCCACTTCCCACTTCATAACAACTTTAATTGTTTATATAGAGCAATGCATGTCAATATACAGGGGATGGCCAAAATGTTTGGGATAGGCAACTTTTTTTCTCCCACAAAAAAATTCAACATGCTGTAACTTTTCATAGAGTGCATCAAAAAATCTCAAATTTTGACTGTTTGTCAACCTATTATATGTGCATCATTGGTACAAATTTGGGCTCGATTGAATAATTTTTCGCGAAGTTGGAACCGTTCAGGTAAAACACTATTTTTTAGACAACTAATTTTTGTACTGTCATATCTCGGAAACCAGTGAACCGAATTGAATGAATTTTTTAACGTTTATCAACAATATATTGATACTTAATACGACGTTATAAAATATAATATTTTCTCACGGCGAATTAAGTTATACCGGGTTGAAAATTTAACCCATATAGAGGAAAATAAGTCAAATTTACAATACCACACAAAAATTATTGAATGTGTTCTTCCTTCAATCTTAATATGCTCTAATATATCTGATTAGAGATAATTTGAGAACAGACGTGGAAAATCTTTGGATATCAACACTAAAATTTATTGACATTGGTGTAAAAAAATTACATTTTTTCAAGAAAAATCCAAAAAGTGTCAATCCATGATAACTTTTTTCAACGTTTAAAAAGTATCTATGTTTTAATAGTTTGTAAAGCATTTACATATTGTTAGTGTACGATCAAAATTTCATTCAATTCGGTTCACTAGTTTCCGAGATATGACAGCTCAAAAATGAGTTGTCTAAAAATTAGTGTTTTACCCGAACCGTTCTAACTTTGCGAAATATTCATCAATCGAGCCCAAATTTGTACCAAAGATGCACATATAGTGGGTTGACAAACTGTCAAAATTTGAGATTTTTTGATGCACTCTATGAAAAGTTATAGCATGTTGAACTTTTCTGTGAGAGAAAAAAAGTTGCCTATCCCAAACATTTTGGCCATCCCCTGTATGTGCGTTATGTATGCAATACGTAGAGCTTCAACAGCAATCAATCTTACTTTGTCGTGTAATTGCCATTTGTCATGTAGGTGCCATTAGCTAGGCCATTAGACTATTTTTCATTATGCCAAATATTTGCCATTGAAGTCCGACATTTATCCAAGGTAGCTATGACTCATGTTGTGTTGGTCATTTGTTGGGCTTGATTGTCGGGGCTGATAGGGCCTTACTTGCGAGAAGGTCAAATCGCTGTACACGCGGTATCAGTTCTTGATACTTGTTGTGCAGTTGGAAGCAGACGTGCTGTTGACCCAGCCAGCCTTCTTTTTATAGTTTGTTTATTTAGGGCTCTGCGTTAAATTATTTAAAAAAAAAGCACTAAAACACTACTAATTATTAGTAGTACATTGTACCTTTATTACAATGAGTTCTACGGGCACATTTCTTCCTGGGGGTAGTGCCGGAGCCTGAACTAGACCGGGATGTGGTATATTGGGCACGACGCTGAGCAGCTTGTGGGTTTGCTATCGCTTCCTGGATTGCTTTGGCTACTTTCTCCAGCGCTTTCAAACCTGCCTTCCGGCGCTTCTCTTTATCTGAGTTTACTCATGTTTCACAACCGGGCGTTTCTTGCTGTACGTCTTCAATTGAATCAGTTTCCGCAATAACATCTTCTTAGAAAATTTCAATGTGTTTTCCGTTGGCCTTTCGATGCTTTTCTTTCCTGCCGATACTACGGCAGCGTACGAAGGGGTTGAAGTATCCTTTTGTAGTTTGTCCTGCTTACTCCGGGTCGGACAGGAATCCCGCCGGTGTAAAAAAGCAGGCCGCTGTAGAAAATCCTTGCTCTCTGATTTGTTACGTCGACAGACGATGGTACATATCTCTGTTCTGACGTCGATGTATACACCACGTACACCAGTGCACATGTGGTCCAACATCATTAAGAGTCAATATGTAATAATTTTAGTAACAAAAGTTGAGAATAGCCTATAAATTTAAGAAGGAAAACTTGCTGAACAAAAAATCAAACTAATTTGCCTTTAAATACTGTATTATCACAACTTGAAAGAACAGCCTATAAGCAAAATTTCCTATAGAAATGTTAGAGGCTGAAATGCATATGATTTATATAACAGCGCTTTAATGTTTCTCTCAATGAGCGACAACAAATACTCATCACTAACACTTTTGGAACTTTTAGTAGAACATTTATACTTGAATCTAGTTGAAAATGAAAAAAATAAAAACACTTCACTATTCACATTTACAAAAAGAAAAACTAAAAATGACTTTTGCAAAAGTGAATAGTGAAGTGTTTTTAACCAAATTTGTTAATACTCATCAAACATTTTTGTCTTATAAGTGAGACACACCAGCTGGTAACATGCCCAGGTAACCAATAAGCATTTAAATAAGCAGTATTTCAGCTTTAAAACTGCATCATAAAGGCTTGCTGTCGTATCATAGCAGTTTGACTGCTTAATTGTCCTATACTACCATTTTAAATGCCGTTTAAAATCTGACAACCGTTGTGTAGCATTTCAAATGCACGATTTGTTTTGGTTAACAAGCATTACAACTGCTGCTTTATTGCCATAAAACTGCCAAGAGAGATGAGTGATGCTAAAACTGCTACACATTTCGATTTTTCAATTTATGTGCCACGACTGTTGGACCCATTCAGATATCCTATCATTTATTGCTGGCAACGAAGCAAATCATTGGGAGTACAGATGTTTACCAAAAACAAATCATGATAGGTTTCTTATGCCATCGTGTCTCATGTGGTAGATTCGACTATCAGCACTTGTTCGAGCCGTTGTCCGGGGCACAACGAAATAACTGCCGGCGTGGTACTTAAGCCTTAAAATCAACGCACATTATCTGATCATTTATAGCTTGTCCTGTAGTGCGGTTTAGCACCATTATCAACCAGAGGATCGAGGGATTGAATCCCAATTTCAGCGGGATCAGCAAAAAACAACAGCGAAAAATAAAAGCCTCAAAAGTTGCAGAGTGGAGAGTGAGAGAAAAATAAAAATATAGGAAGGATATGAAGCGGCTGGGGAAAATATTTTTGTTTTTAGTTTCGACAATTTGGGGGATAGGAAGCATAAGCATTTAATGAGCCTTATATTGGGCCAAAACCTGCATTTAATTAGCACTTATGGCGCATATACAGCAGATTAGCATTTAATGACCAGCAGTAAAGGCGCATATAGTGCTGAATAAATGCAATTTTGACTGCTTATTGGTTACCTGGTAGGTCTACTAAAATTTGTGTTCATTCGACCTTTTGTCCATTCGAGCTTTTGTCCTGTTCGACTTTTTATGCATACGACCTTTTGTTCATTCGACCTTTTGTCCTACGACCTTTTGTCCATCGACCTTCAACCCTAAAGCCGGTAAGCCAAAACCAAGCAGCAAACAGCACATTTGCTTGCATCTGTACGCGCCCATTACACAGTGTTTTATTTTGCCGATTTCGTGCGCTTTTTTAATAACTTTTTAACCGTTGACTTTTGCGGTATAGTTTCTTCGGAGAAGTTTCTACATAAGACAAAGCGCATCTTTTGACATGAAGAGCTGGATGATCAATCCACCTATAAGTGAGAGAAAAAATATTTTTTTCAAAAAATGCAGATAGACGTTTGATGTCTTCAGCAAAGTTGTGCAAAAAGCAATTTTGAACAACTTTGTCAAAGATGTCATAATGCTAAATCTCATATTTTACGAGATATGTCGTTGTATGTGCATGAGCCCTAGAAATCATATATTTCATCATAACATTTAACGGGATTTTTTTACATTTTTTTCGTCTTCTACAAAGTTGTTTGGAATGTAAAAATACATGTTTTTGCTGAACATCGAAAAACGCTAGCTTTTGGAATAAAAAAGTTATTTACAAATTACTGATTTTTATAGGGTAACTTTGAACACGTCTAACTGCTGTCGGCGCAAAATGGCACAGAGAACCGTTTCAAATAATGAAACAACTATGTTTCTATTTTATGAAAATGGCTTAAACTTTTGTATACAAGTGTATTCTTTATGTGATATGGTAAAAAACAAACAATTATCAAATATTGAAATTATTTAATAACTTCTTCATTTAACGAGATAGTGTGTCGTAATGTTCAACAAAATTGTGTATTTTTCTATGCTCAACAACTTTGCAGAACATGCAAATAATGTAAACATTCTGGATTAAAAGTTATAATAAAAATAAATTTCTGAGTGATTTTTTAATATGTTTATTTTTATAAATCGTTAAAATAATCATAGCTTTTTACCAAGATTTTCTACAATTTCAACGGTTAAAAAGTTATTAAAAAAGCGCACGAAATCGGCAAAATAAAACACTGTGCATTGCTTAGAAGAAAAAAAATTCTTGGAAGATGACTAAAATATTAACGCGCACTGAAACGGCAAAAACTAGCAATAGCCAATATCTCACAGAAAAAGTATTTAAAAACATTCAAAGTCTTTAACAACAGAGAGATGTTCCTTCTTTTTATCATCTGCACAAAAAAACTATTGAAAAATATCCTGAATTTTTATTGCTTCACCCATACAAAGTGTTAGGCATTTTTGATCAAGTTTATTGCTAATTTATAATTTTTAATTGAGCGATAATATTGCTGCCCTGGAAGATTCTGAGCCAAGTTCTATTGCCTAAACCAGGAAAATATCAGATGACCAATCTGTTTGCTCGAAATCTATATCGAGATGCTTTATCGAGCAATTATTTTGTAAGTGATAGTCAACTGTAGACGCTATCTTGTTGGTAACTCAAACTGCCGAGATAGCTTTCCAGCGTAAGAAAAGGGGAATTTGTTACTGTGTACTTAGTGACCCTTGACGTTAGGAATGCGTTCAAGCGTGCCAGTTGGGCAGCTATTGTTGGTGAGCTCCTTGGGCTCGTACGTTTTGTCACGCAAGATGTTCCTCAGGGATTATCTCTAATCATCAATCTAGTTAGAATGCTAGGGATTCTCTCAAGTACCTTTTTTGAAAATAAACTTTAACTAGTTTTATATATCATTAATCTTGTGCAAACTTCTCCGACATTCAAACAAAGATGAGTTAAAAGGGACCGTAATCTTCCACCTTAATCACCGAAAAGGCGATAGATCAAGGGAAGTTCAATAGACCGGTAAAAGTTCACACCGTTTAAACGCAAATGGAGTCTACTCATGTCTGTGTCACCTACCACCCCCACAGCACACACTCAAGCGAAATAAATCCTCTCTTCGCCCCCATTTGGGCTTCTTCCATCCGATAATAAGCCGGCAACATTATATTTGGGGCCGTGCACAAATTACGTCACACTTTAAGGGGAGAGGGGGTTTGCAGAGCGTGACGACCTATACAAACAATTGTGAGGCCCCATACAGAAAATGTGACATAGGGAGGAGGGGTTGAAAAAGGTCGATTTTTGCGTGACATAATTTGTGTATCATCCCTTTCCCCACATCAAACTGAAGTAAAGATAAAGTGCCCGAAGCGTGTTGCTGGAAATGAATTTTCACAATCGACCTCAAGCAACCGACGTCGTCGTCGACGACGACGGCAACCTTTCACCATCAAGCTTTCTTGAGAGAGCACCTTGGCTACGGTACCTACCTAATCGTTTGAGCAATAATGGTGTTGAAAATGCAAAGCACGCCTGAGACGGTCAGAAGAGGCAGGTCAGCTCCCCCTGCTGACCTGACCTGCCATTCCGTGTGTGCGTGCATCCTACACCAGTTCTGGTAATGATGGATATTGAGACAAATGGAAGTTGGCCTGTCCAAGCTGAGGAATGCGATTCTTGTCTTCGGTGGATAACGGGATTATTTTTGGACAAATTTTGGGTTTAAAGGAAGAACTAACGAATGAAATTTGACTCTGGATGAAATTAGGGTGCGGGGCCATTTGATCAGGGG
Source organism: Aedes albopictus (assembly GCF_035046485.1). Taxonomy (NCBI): domain Eukaryota; kingdom Metazoa; phylum Arthropoda; class Insecta; order Diptera; family Culicidae; genus Aedes; species Aedes albopictus. The sequence continues at coordinate 282,677,491 of NC_085136.1, read as the reverse complement.
GTTCTATTTTGGGCAGTATTCCGCTATAACTTTGTCAATTTCTCACCAATTGACCTAAATTTTTGTACATGGCTAGATAGTCCCGCATCCTAGGTAACCCGAGCAGAGTAAAATAGCTCAATAATTGCATATTTTGATACGGAGATCAAAAAGTGATATTTTTTTTGTTTGGGATAAGAGGTAAAGGTACTGAAAATAATATCTAAATTTTACTCCTGGAACATCATCACCATAGCACATTTAACTCTTGGTAAGATCTAACCAATAGCAGTGAGCTATTTGATTGATCTTCAAATATCAAATTTTGCTATTGGCTAGAACATTTTTTTTTTTGCTATTATTATCAGTACTTTACCTCTTATCTCAAACAAACCAATATCACATTTTGATCGTCAGTACTTGACCTCTGCTCGGGAAGAGATAAAAATTAGGCCGTTACAAATATTAATTTTACTTTTTGTCCCACCACTCTTTGTCTGGTAGAGGGGGGGATAAAAATGATGTTACGAACTGAGAGCACTGCTTCAGGAACGCACACTCTCTCATCAGGTTGTCACTGGAATCTGACAGCTACAAATAGGTCCAGTCATTGTTGCTTGTGGAAAGCTATAGAACGGGAGTTGTGTATGGTGTTAAAAAAGAAATTCTCGTATTTGCCTCTAAAATTTGTTTCTATTTCTACAGTTATATACTAATATTAATACTTGGGAATTGTAATTCAACCTATCCCTAAATAATCACAGATTATATCACAGAAGAAGTAAGTTATCCTTAAAATTATTAGTATACTATTCCTAACCTCAAACCAAAATCACAGGTCGGAGTAAACGTGTTCTTGAACACTAGGCCAACGATAAGGAAGCTTAAAACGTTCTAAACCGAAATATGTAAGGTAAAATGAAATTTGTGAATTATTCTTCTCTAACAAAACAAAATAAATTATAACTTAAAACTATTTAGCATCAACAAACGTGTTTGCGATCCGATCGTAGAATCGGTAGAGAATCCTTGTTCTCCGGAACAAATAATAAAGCATTTGATCTGAAAAATATTAAAAACTTATCGGATTTGTTAAAGAATTTTTAGCAAGACTTCTCAAGAAAGAGACGAACCAGCCAAGGGCTGAAAGTCTCTCAAATAAAGATAAATCAATCAATCAATTTTTAGCAAGACCCGATGTTTTGATAAATATTTTTTTATCTGCTCCCTCAAAATGCAAAATCCAGCCAAAAATTTTTGAAGGGGGGGGGAGACAAAGAGTCAAATAACTCAACGTACATATGTACAGATGGGTAAATTATTTGTTAAATTGGGAAAAAATCCACAGCTCAGGTGAGATTTGAACTCACGACCCTTATTCGCTAGACAAGTGCTTTACCAACTAAGCTACCGAGCCCATTAATGATCCGGCAACTTAGTTGTCATAAGGTTCAATTCTAATCTCATCGATCTATATCATCTTCCCCTAAACCGCAAATATAACCATCTCTGTTGTACATATGTACCAAGAGCGAAAGCAATTTGTTTATTGTTTGAAACTGTTTGCCTATCGTACAGGCACCGCTTCCCCAACCACTTGTAGAGGAAGAACAATTGCTACCTGGAAGGCGATCAAACGCGTCGTTCGCATTCTGTTTGATACGACGGATAACTACGTAGAGGTAGATGCTCGAAAACGACTCACTCAAAGTGCAAATTTTCGGTAATACCAATCCGTGTGGTCAACTATGAATTTCAAATAACTCAACGTACATATGTACAGATGGGTAAATTGGAATTACCGAAAATTTGCACTTTGAGTGAGTCGAAAAAGTCAAAATTAAATTTGTGTCAGCCTTATGAGATTAATTTAAAAAAAAATGATCCTTGAACATCTGCAACATATGCAAAGCATGGAAATGCAATCTAATTTTTGTAGATCAAACGAATAGATTGCTCTTATTGGTTAGACATTACGTATACTGATAAAAAATAAGACCAAAAATAATCGACATTCGGCACAAGCAACACACATGTCATATAAGAGTTGCGGCAGCGCCAGAATCACGTTAAATTAACTTCTATACAACCAAAACTTGCGATGCCGTAGCTCTTGTATGACATGTGTGTTGCTTGTGGGGTTTTGATGTTTTGAAATTAAAGCCACTTTAAGCGACCAATGTGCACCAATGTGACAGAACTGCGCTAGTTGCGTACGTAGGTTGCCAAGCCTTTCGAACTAATTGAAACATACTGTGAATGGGATTATTCATGTTTCAACACCATTAGGCAGGCATCGTCTTGGTCTTCCGAAATAGTTCCTTGGAAGTAGTTTCAAAAAGCTTTCTTCAACATAAGCTGTATAACAGCGCGTTATCAGCTTGAGGGTGGGGCCTGGGACATGGTATTTATTTGTTTTATGCAGAAAATTATTGAGGAAACCATTCCATTCATTACAGCTAAAGCTTTGCCGAACAGTAAAACTAGTCTATGTTAGCATATTAATGGAAAATTATATTGGGTAGATTCATACAACCCTTTGTTAACGTCCGGATTGCTACCTAAAGATTGGGTTTTCGAGAAACTATTAGTTTCCAGTTGATTGCTTAGGCTTACAAGGATTGACATTCAGATAGATTTTCACTCACCCAGAGCCTTATGTTTCTGAATGCATTATAGCCAAGATTATAGCCAAATGGCATTAGGAGGAAGAAGCAAGCCTTAGATTACCAATTGATGGATTTATCTGAAGCTTACCTACAGATCTACGGTCACATATGGTTGATGACTCCACGTTAAACATAATGTGGCTTATTCTCCATAGTTTAAAATATGGGTTGATCTGATCCATACAATATGTGTAACATTCACTCATTGTCAATCACCACAATTTTCTAACGATCCTGAATTCAGAAATTTTACCACACGCTAGAAAGTGTCACGTCTATTTATCGGGGCTGATATTACTCACCACTCCAAACCATCGTTATTGGCAATCACCAACATCATTCATCAAAATCATTATCGTCATGCGGGGTGTCATAGGGCCAAAGCGGGGTGACATTTGGCCACTATTCCGCTGGTTTAGAATACGACAGGAATGCATATTGTATGCTAGTCTACTAGAATACATAATTCTAATATATTTTGCATCCATCGTCAGATTCTCTGACTTATATTGAATACGTGGGATCGATGGACCAATGTTACCCTCTAGGCCCATTTTTTTTTATCACACCAACACTTACCATTATCATCACCATCTATCACCAACCATTGTCAATATCACCCATTTATTACTATCATCGACAACAGCCTCTGAAGTATGTGCTTTCACGTAGAATAAAATCATACTATGTTTTAACGAACTTATTTTTCTATTCACAGGTAATCAACAGATCAACAGACATAAATATTTTTTACGGCCAAGAGCATCAGGTAAAATGCATTATCTTCTCCACTGTAAAAAAGAAAATCAAAGTTAGAGATTAGAAACTTTCCATTGCTTTTGCTCTTATCACCATATCAATACCAAATCGTAAATAATAATAATGTGATAATAGTTGCAGACCCTCAAATCCCTAAATAAAGGTGGCCACACTTCACCTTTCCAAATGATTGGTTCGGCAAAACTTTTATTGACGCATCATAAAATGTTGACGAAGGTTCACGTCCTTCAATATTGAGGCAACCATCATACTTTGCCTGGATGCTCAACTCAAGCCCCCCTCCCTTTTTCCCCTCTCCAATCTTCCACGATCGATCAAGATGGAATATGTTGAGTGCCCTACATATTGATAAATCTTCCTTCCCGCCGAGGAAGAACGGTCTTCTTGGTAGGCACTTTGGATTTGGGGGAAAATCGACGGGTTTGTACGTTTTGAATGCTACCAATCAGGAACAGGTACTCCACACTAAAACGCCCAGGTTTATCATCAACAAACATCCGGCTTATTTGGCAGCATCCATTTATTACGTAACGCTAAAATTGATATTTTTTTGCGACCCCCCTCCCCCCTCCGTAACGCTTTTTTGTATGGAAATCCAAAAATTTTTGTATGGGCCGTAACGCTTGGCCATACTCCCCCCCTCCCCCAAGAGCGTTACGTAATTTGTGGACGGTGCCTTTGGAGATTCACTGGTTCTCGGTAATGTAGGTAAAGATTAACTTCTGTTTATTGCCGGTTCAAGCTGGAGCTGTAAAATCAACGGCCCGGTTGAATTGATTGGTTCGAACTGCCGGAACGAACTTCTTGCTGGAAACGAAGTGCTGTTTCTATGAAATCGTTACATTCGATTCGACAGTTCTATTCTACAAAATATTATAGAGGAAGCATGTCTGGTGGAGAAGACCTGAATACCAAAAAATACAACTTCAGAAAATCCATGTAGAACTTTTTCGTATATATTTACAGGAATTACCAGAAAATTCCTACCAATTTCTAAAGAAGGTCCGCTAAAGAATTCTACGAGATGTTTTCATTTTCTTTTATCTTTTTTTCTAAGGATTTTTCATTAAAATTTTACGAGGTTTTTTCAGGAATTTCTTTGAGAACATATTCAGGAATCCCTTCAAAAGAAACTCGAGCCATTCATTTCCAAGACTTCGAGGATTTTCTCAAAAATTTTCTCAGGTTTTTTTTCCAAAAAAAAAAATCCGGCAAAGCAATAGAAGGTGTTTCATTTGTCTCATTTTTGTTTTGAGGAAGTTTTTCAATGAATTTCCTCATAAACCATTGCTGCTGTTTCTCACGAAATACAGGGGGTGGGCAAAATGTTTGGGATAGGCAACTTTTTTTACTCTCTCAAAAATATTCAACATGCTGTAACTTTCCATAGAGTGCATCAAAAATTCTCAAAATTTGACTGTTTGTCTACCTATTATATGTTCATCACTGGTACAAATTTAGACTCGATTGGTTAATCTTTCGCAAAGCTCGAACCGTTCTCGTAAAACACTATTTTTTAGGCAACCAATTTTTGAACTGTCATATCTCCGAAACCACTGAACCGAATCGAATGAAATTTTGGACGTTTATCAAAAATATATTGATACTTTATGCGATATTATAAAATGTAATATTTTCTCACGACGAATATAGTTATACCGGTTTGGCATTTTCACCCATATAAAGAAAAGTAAGTCAAATTAACAATACCACACAAAAATTACTAAATGTGTTCTTCCTTGAATCCAAATAGGCTCTAATATATTCAATTAGAGATATCTTGAAAACAGAAGTAAAATTTCTTTGGATATCAAAACTAAAATTTAATGACATTGATGTAAAAAAATATATTTTTTACGAGAAAAATCTAAAAAGTGCCAATCCATGATAACTTTTTTAAATGTTTAAAAAGTACCTATGTTTTAATAACTTGTGAAGCACAAATATATTGTTGATAAACGTTCAAAGTTTCATTCAATTCGGTTCACTGGTTTCTGAGACATGACAGTTCAAAAACAAGCTGTCTGAAAAATAGTGTTTTACGAAAACGGTTCTAGCTTCGCGAAAGATTACCCAATCGGGCTCAAACTTGTACCAATGACATAAAAAAGCTTGACAAACAGTCAAAATTTGAGAATTTTTGGTGCACTCTATGAAAAGTTACAGCATATTGAACTTTTTTGTGAGAGAAAAAAAGAGTGGCATATCCCAAACATTTTGGCCACCCCCTGTATCTCTAGAATTTTCCAATAAACTCTCCCAGAAATAATTCCTAAAACTTACCCATAGAATGTTACAGAAAACAATGTTCCTATAACGTAGGAATACCTTAAAATAAATTTTCAAGAGATCTGGCAAGAATGTCAGATTTGAAGACAGGTCTTCAATTTGAAGACATTAAATCACAGACAGTCTGTGATTAAATGTTCGAAATTAATTGTTTTCGATCCATCTAAGACCCAAACAAAATTTTAAAAATAGCTCTATTTAGTGTAGTTTTTTTAGGTATTCGCTAGAAAAAAAGATAAAAAAAATAAAAAAAAACTTACAAAAGTACATTTTTTTTTAAGGATTGCTGCAGAAATTCTCCGTCGACTTAAAATATTTCTTTAAGAATTTCTACAAAATGTCCTCCACATATTCCTCTAAGGAATCATTCAGAAGTTCTACCTAGAATTCATTGAGGGGTTGCTAAAGAATTTCCTCCAAGCTTTCATAAAAAAAATAATTCTAAATTTGTTCAGGCATTTCTCCGGAAAAATCCACGAGAACTTATCCAGATGTTTCTTTAGAGATTCAAAAGAATTGAAGTTCATTAGGGATCGTAAGGAGATGTACTTAGGATATAGGTATAGGCATATTCCAATAAATGAAATAAATGGAATTAATGAAAAGAAATCTGGAAATTTTCTTGAAAAAAAAGTTCTCCGAAGAAGCCTCAAATTGCTTTTTTTCAAAAACCCCGTCATTAGTTAAAGGATTCTTCAAAAAATTTCCCCCTTCTGGTATTTTAGGTATAGGGTAACGGTCGAATTTTGGACCGCTAGAGGACATTAGTTTGAATTTGAGTCAAAAGCATACATATTCAGAGGGTGTTACACATTATGATGATGCTCGTATGATCGTTAAAGCCTCCACTGTCCGTTAAAAATACCCACAAGGTCATTTCTGGATGAAAATTTGACGAAAATAACCTATTTTTGAAGCACCAGTTTTCACTGTTTTGGACACCCCAATATATTTTGGACCCTCTTAAGTATGTATTTTGGACACCCGGTGTTTAAACCCGTTAGAAACTATTTTCTGCCAATCTGCCACTTGAATATGCTGGATCACATCCTAATTACTTGATTGACAAAGGCTGATTAGACGAACTTTGCGAATTAATTGCGCTAGAATGATAAACGTTTTTGCTTACATCTGCAAGTTTCCTCAGCACCGCAATCTCTTTTTGTAAACATGGTACGACACTAACACGGATGACGAGATTGACAAAAATGTATTTCAAGGCAAATAATGCTATTTCCAGTGCGGAAATGATTTCTGCCCGTGCAGAGAAATCTAATTTAGCGAATGATTCTTGAAATTTTCGCAATCTCTTCATTAAATCTGTGAAATTTGTGATAATACGACTCAGGGGGTCCAAAATATATGGGGGTCCAAATTATATTGGTTACCCTATTTAGGTATTTTTGGGAAAGGCTTTTTAAAGGGTACTTTAAGAAACTTCCCCGATAATTTCCTTGGAATTCTATATTTTTTTGTGAGAATTCTTTTAAGGAACTTTCCATAAATTCCTTTGTTATCCTGCCAAATAAGCGAAGAAGTAAAAAACAAATCCAGGAATCCTACAGCAGTTTTTTCGAGGATTTCTCCAGACATTTTTCCACGGAGTACTTCCAAACTCTCCCAAGAATTTCATCTGACAACTCTCCGAGATTCCGCATACAAATTTCTTGAGGATTCCTCTTAAGACGAAGCTGTGTGCATTTTCTCATTATTTTTTGGTTTTTGAATTTTTATTAAATAATGGAGCAATATTTTCAAAATCGGTTTCCGTTCACATTAAAAAGGATCAAAGTGTCTTTTGATTATTTGTTTTTCCTGGTGGAAAATGTGTACCATTTTTCCAGAAACAATTTTTTTTTCTAAATGTTGTATAAAAATGATTTTTGTGAAAATCAAAAACTTTTTTATCGGCTGTTCGAGCCCGTATGAAGTTGATCATCAATATTAACTTCTTTTCTCGATCAGCCTAGATAGCTGTGTAGTGTCGGTAGCGATTGTCTCAATTGGCTAAGAATAACACTACGGACCGCCTGTTCCGGTGGTAAGAATCCACCAACAGGTGACCCCTAATTCATGGTGTGATGCGGCTTTATGCTTACCGTGCCTAGGAATGAATGGCTAGGGGGGTCTAATAAAAACCTAACCGCTAACGGAGCCTGTGGAGTACCAGGGCGCCCTCCACAGTATGTAGCCCTTACTGCGCTAACCGGAGCAATGGTGCAGTGGACCTTGTGTTTCTCCGAGACAATCAGCTGCCCTTCTTTAGTCTCACTTGAGGCTAAATAAGGGCGGGATTATGAAGATGTTGTTAATTAGTTTAAATTTTCACCTATATGGTTTCGCATTATGCGATTTACACAGTGTATTCTGTGTATCCTCGCCTTTGGCGTTTTCCAATCGATACCGATTTGGTTTTATTGCTGCTGTTCTTTGTTGTGCTGTTGTTGCGAAGAGTTCAATCTTACCTAGTTTGGGTAGTGGCTACGGTTAGGATAGCTCAGATCAATCTTCAGCATAAAAGAACAGCAACAATCAATCTTTGCAGACTTATGCAAAATGGTACAGCCCAAGTGGCCTTGGTACAAGAACCTTACTTTCGTAAGGGAAATTTCTATCTAGGAAACCTTGTGAACCCGGTGTTTGCCACTTTCAGTAAACATGAAATGGCAAACTCGCGTGTCATGCCTCGAGCCTGTGTGCTTGTCAACAACGCAATAGTTGCTACACTCATCTCTGAACTAACCACCAGAGATGTATGTGCTATCACAATTGATGTATCTGTTGGAAACCTCAACAGGAAATACGTCTATTGTTCTGTGTATTTACCGTATGATGAACCATCCCCTACGGATGCTTTCAAACAAGTCATCGCATACTGTACTTCAAAAGGCCTTCCGCTAATTGTTGGCAGTGATGCTAATGCTCACCATATCATCTGGGGCAGCTCAGACATTAACTTGAGAGGCTCCAGTTTGATGGAGTACTTAAGTAGTACAGATCTTGCATTACTTAACATAGGCAGCCGCCCAACCTTCATGGTATCTGCTAGAGAGGAAGTGTTAGATATAACGCTTTACTCTAGCAGAATTAGTCACGAGCTGACCAATTGGCATGTGTCAGATGAAGAATCTTTATCTGACCATCGCTATATCTTTTTTGAACATTTAAATGTTACTTCGCAAACATTGCGTTTCAGGAATCCTCGGTCAACAAACTGGGATCTTTATACTGATTTGGTTGCAGCCAAATTTCATGGATATTCACCATCCATTGACACTCCAAGTGATTTAGATGATGCCGTTGATACTACAACGACCTTCATCATGGAAGCTTTTGAAGAAGCATGCCCTCTACGGTCTGTGAAGATCACAAGAGGAACCCCTTGGTGGAACTCTGATTTGGCGAAACTCAGGAAACAATGTAGAAAGAGTTGGAACAGACGACGTTCGGCTGGTTCGGAGGCTTTCAGGTCGGCTCGCATGGCCTACAGGAAAGCTCTCCGGTCTGCTGAACCTTTGTACAAATGTTTCCAGCTTGAGTGAAGTCAGTCGGTTAAATAAAATCCTTGCGAAATCTAAGGATTCCCGGGTGAACGAACTTCGTTTGCCAAATGGCGATCTGACTTCCTCTGATGAGGAAGTTTTGGAATGCTTATTCAGCACACACTTCCCTGGATGTGTGGATATTACATCTTCGGATGATCCTGATGTCTTTTCTTGTAGTTATGATTCTTTAGCTTCGGCTCGGAGTATTGTAACTATAGAATCGATTGAGTGGGCTCTTAATAGCTTTGCTCCTTTCAAATCTCCTGGAGCAGATGGGATTTATCCTATTTTGCTTCAGAAGGGATTTGATTATTTCAAACATGTTTTGAAAAAACTACTTGTTTGCAGTTTTGCTACAGGGTATATTCCCAAATCCTGGAGGGATATTACTGTAAAGTTTATTCCGAAAGTGCGACGTGCGTCGTATGAAGAAGCAAAGAGTTTCAGACCTATCAGTTTGACCTCTTTTCTTCTGAAATGCTTAGAACGCATTGTGGATCATCACATCCGTGATGTTCATCTGGCCAACGTGCCTCTTCATGTGAACCAACATGCCTACCAATCTGGTAAGTCCACTGTGACTCTTTTACACAAGGTTGTTTACGATATCGAGAAAGCATTCGCTCAAAAGCAATCTTGTTTGGGTGTTTTCTTAGATATCGAGGGTGCCTTTGACAACGTGCCTTTCGATGCCATATTGGAAGCCGCACGGAGTCATGGTATATCTCCAATGATTTCCAATTGGATTCACCAAATGCTCAAAAACCGATATCTCTTCTCGACATTGCGTCTAGCAGGGATTAGGAAATTGAGTGTTTGTGGATGCCCCCAAGGGGGAGTCTTATCACCGCTTTTGTGGAATCTCGTAGCAGATACGCTATTGAGGCAACTCAATAATAGCGGTTTTCCTACTTATGGTTTTGCCGACGACTACCTAACATTGTTAGTTGGTATGTGCATCAGCACCCTTTTCGACCTGATGCAAAACGCCCTTCAGGTAGTTGAGGGTTGGTGTCGCCAATATGGCCTTTCGGTTAATCCGAGTAAAACATCTATTGTTCTTTTCACGGAAAGGCGAAACCGTAATGGCGTTCGACCTTTGCGTCTCTTTGATTCTGAAATCGATGTGACTGAACAGGTAAAGTACGTTGGAGTCATTCTTGATTCCAAGCTTTCCTGGACACCTCACATTGAGTTCAGAATCAAGAAAGCTTGTATGGCCTTCGGGCAATGCCGGCGTACTTTTGGTACAACTTGGGGTCTAAAACCCAAGTATATCAAATGAATTTACACAACTGTGGTTCGGCCAATATTGGCTTATGGGTGTCTTGTGTGGTGGCAAAAGGGTGAAGTGAGAACGGTCCAATCAAAATTAGGTCATCTCCAAAGGATGTGCTTAATGGCGATGTCTGGAGCGTTCTCTTCAACTCCTACGGCAGCGCTAGAAGTTCTCTTTGACGTTGCCCCACTACACATTCATCTCAAACAAGAAGCCCTTTCTTGCACTTACCGGTTACGGGTACTCGGTCTACTAGAGGAAACTCCTGTGAACCGCACATCAACACACACCTCGTTGTTTCCACTTTTGGTGAATTGGGATAAAATTGTCCTTGCTCCAAGTGATCTTACAATTGCTTGTAATTTTCCATATAGGACATTTTCCACGAAATTCCCTTCCCGGGAAGAGTGGACATCTGGTTATCTGGAAAGAAGTATTTCAGACGGCATCGTATGTTACACTGATGGCTCCCTTCTCGAAGGTCGAGCAGGTGCTGGTGTTTATTCTCGTGAGCTAAGGCTGTATCAGTCTTATTCACTTGGTAGACACTGCACCGTTTTTCAGGCCGAAATCTTTGCTCTTATGTGCGGAGTGCAATCAGCACTTCAGCAGCACGTAATGGGCAAAGTAATATACTTCTGTTCAGATAGCCAGGCTGCTATTAAAGCACTTGCTTCGGCCAACTGCAGGTCGAAGATAGTTATCGCTTGTCGAACTCAAATCGAGGAGCTGAATTCAGCAAACGCTGTTCACCTTCTATGGGTACCTGGTCATTCTTCCATCGCTGGAAATGAATTGGCTGATGAGCTAGCTCGCTCTGGAGCATCACATGACTTCATTGGCCCTGAGCCAGCTATTCCGATATCGAAGTGTTGGATTAAGCTTCAGATTCACACCTGGGCTGTCACTCAACACAGACAATATTGGAATAGTTTGGAGTCATGTCGTCAAACCAAATTGTATAGTGCTGAGCCATTTCTACGGGTGGCGAAGTATCTAACTAATCTGTCCAAGCAGAATTGCAGCATGCTGGTCAAAGCATTGACTGGCCACTGTCGACTCAGCTATCACATGGCGAATATTCAGCAAGCTGATTCATTTGCCTGTGATAGCTGTGAATCCGATTATGGAACTTCGTATCATTTGATATGTAACTGTCCAGTTTTCGCGCAACTGCGTTTCCGAGTATTCGGTAAACACTTATTAAGTGAAACTGACTTCAGAAACCTGAATCTTCAGGATATTCTGTTGTTCTTAACCCGCTGTGGTAAAGAGCTATAGGCTCTCTTTCGCTTTATGCGTAATTACAGTGCCCTTTTCAGGGCGCTGTTTGAACCCATTGTGGTACGCTTGTGCGTTAGGGTATTTTTCCTATTTCCCTACCTGTCCCTATCCCCATCCAAATCCTTTTTCCTTCCTTTTTCCTCAGGTAGATGATGAAATAGGCTGTTATTTTGGCGATGGCACAAATGTCCCAAATGGAGGATAACGTGCCTCTGGAGCCGGCCTTCTGATACCTGTATAAAAATGATTTTTGTGAAAATCAAAAACTTTTTTCCCCCGGAAAAACAATTAGAAGACACCTTGATCCTTCCGCTAAAAGTGGTATTTAAAATATTGCCCCGTTATTTGATAAAAATAAATAAAAATCAGAAAATGAGGAAATGCATACGGTTTCGCCTTAAACCTTTTTCAAGGATTCCTCCAGAAATTCCTTCAAGGATTCTTCCATAAGCTCTTTCAAGGAGCTCTACTGAAGTGTTTTCTAAAATGTCTACAAATTCCTACAAAAAACCTCTTCAAAGATTCTTACAGAATATAACTTTAAGATGCGTCCTAGAATACTCAAATTTCTCTGGGAGGACAAAAAAATTATTGGAACTTCTTTCCTTGAGCATTTTACGAAGATTTTTTTGGAGACATTTCTGAATAATAGTATAAATGTCAAACAGAAGAAATTCCTAGAACAGAAGAAAAAAAAACTTAGAAGCATTGGTGATACATTTTTTATATAGAATGTATCATAATTTTTCTTCAGTGAATTCTACAGTTATTTCGTCAGATTTTCTTCAACAATTCTGCTGAGATTTTTCCCTAAGTCCTTTCGGGAATTCTTCCATCGAATTCCTCAAGTGTTCAAGTGACACTCTTTTGAAAAATTAAACCGAATCTTAAGCAAAATTCACCAAAGAAGTCCTGTTTGATTGTGTGGTTATGATACTCGAACCACGATGCAAACTGATGATACAAGAACATTTATTATTGATAGATTTGATTGGGAAATTTTTGAAACAATTTGGTTAGAACTGCTCAAAAATGTTTTTACCAAAATTGTTATAAATTGTTCATAAAAAGGTATCGTTTTTCTTGACTTCTTTCAGGAAATTCTAATATTTAGATCTTTTTAAGAAAAAATCATCAAAAATTCTCAATTATACAAAGAATTCACCGTGTTAACTCTCAACAGATTTCGTTAGGGTTTTTAAGGAGAATCTATAATTTTCCTGATAAAGTATTTCTGAAAGAGTTTTGTATGAGTATGTAGTCAAAGGGAGAATCACTGAGTATTTATTAAGGAATATCCCATAAAAACTTTGGAAAAGGTTTTAACAGAATCCGTGGTGGTAAGAAAGCAGACAATTTTATAAAAATTTCTGATGGCATTCCTGATCAAGTTCTTGCCGTATCTTCTGACAAAGGAGCAGAAATAGTTCTTAGCAAATATCTATTAGTACATAGTGCTAAAAGAAACTCCCGAATTTATATATGAGGTCCTTCCAGGTGTGGAGCGGACCTGGTGTGATGGTTAGAACACTTGACTATCACGCCGAGGACCTGGGATCGAATCCCACTCCTGACAAACTCGCAAAATGTGAGTTCTTCCTTCGGAAGAGAAGTATAGCGTGGGTCCCGAGATGAACTAGCCTAGGGTTAAAAATCTCGTTGATACAGATATAAAAAAAAGGTCCTTCCAGAAAAGCTGCCTTAGAGAATCTAAAAGGATAAAATTACAAGATTCTCCACAGAAAACCCCAAATCAATTTCCGGAGAAGTTCCTGGAAGTCTTCTAATCTACCACAGCAATAAAATTTTCCAGTCTTTCCTACCAAAAGCGCCAAAGGTCAACTGCCTACAGTACCGGTACAGTGTTTCGCACAGTGTTCTACACGGCGTCCCCATATCTAATATGCAAATTGGACGGGTCTGTCATTCCGCTTCCTGGCTGCATAGCCGTTTCCATTGAATTCCAACCGATCTTTGTGGAAGAAGCACATTGACCTCCCTCGTTTTACTTACTTATTCAAATCTCCGGTCTCCGCCGGTGGCACACAGCTAGAAAAGAAAGCGCAGAGCCGGTGGTGCCAGTCGGTGCGTGCCCGTTGGACGCTGGATTTTTATCATTATGCAGGACCAAATCGTAAAACAGCAATATGCGCGGGAATTTTCGACTGCCGACAGTTGTGCAATTTGTTTCCGACATCGATGCTATGAACTGGCGAAAAAGGAGAATAAGAATTTTGCCCTTTTCGTGGAAGTAGTTGTACATACCGGAAGGGGTACCATTGTACTCCGAAAGGTTTGAGAGAAGAAATGGAATGCCAAGACCGGAACGCCAATCGATTAAGTTTGACGTAAAAAATAGCAAATGGAAGACAGAAGATGCAAGATAGAAGATAAAAGAATAGATATAGAAGAAAAATGATGACAGAAGATATAAAATAGACAATAAAAGATATACGAGAAAATAGAAGATAGAAGGTTGAAGAGAAGATATAAGATCAGCCATTTCATAGAAAAACGATATAGTGCAACTCCGATTGTCGTGAACTTTGGTGGGTTTGTAGTTCATCGAAAATAATTAGACCCGTATTGTTTTATTTCGTTATTATGGTCACAAATTTTCCGATAGGGTGGTCCTAAAATCAATGTTTTTAAAAACTTTTTTTTTAATTCATAACTTTTGAACCAGTTGACCGATTTTTTTTTTTAATTTTTGTTTGAATGCTATTGAATTGCAGTTTTAAGGAAAAACACGTTGAAGAGCCCAATTTTGTTGAGATGCAAAAATTCCCGAGCAGAGGAGAATAGCAAATTAATAACTACGAAATCACATAACCTGTTTTTATATCTTGTGTTGCTATTATTAGATTATTAAGGCATAGCTTTTCCATAACAAATTTTGTTATAATCAAGCTATTGATACACGTTCACTTAATTACATTTCAGTAACATGTTTTGTTGAAATTTTGCTATTGTTGTACTATTGATCAACTTATCAACCATAAAACAGCAGTAACAAGTTTTGAAATCAAAGCAACATCATTCAAGATTTACGTAGTTTTCCATAATGAGGGAGTATGCGCGTGTATGTTTCAAGTCAGTTCCCCTTAATATTTTTTCTAGGACTACATCTTTACTGGGACAGAGTCGGCTTCTAGGCTTAGTGTTTCATAAGATTTTCGACAATTATGACCTATTCGTTGGTTTTGTTCTATTTTTGCATTCTTTTAAGAAGGAAATTTCTGAATGAATCCTCTGAACAATTCCTCAAATAATACTCGGAAAAACACTTGGAAGTTCTGAAGTTCTTTATTGAAAAGTATGCAAAAATCTGAAAAATCTGAAGTCCCTTGATAAACATAGAAGGGATTTCTGATGGAATCCTTAGAGAAATCGATGGAGGAATTTTTGGAAAAATATTGAAGACATTTCTCCCCGAGATGAACTAGCGTAGGGCTAAAAATTCGTTAATACAGATAAAAAAGCAGACATTTCTGGTGAAAGACCTGTATGAATCACCAGAGGAAGTTCAAGAGAACATCTAGCAAATTTTTTGGAGGAATCCTTGTAGAATCCAGGAAGAATTTTTGACATATTTCTTGAATACAGAATACAATCGGAGCAATTAAAATGAAGTTTCTAGAAAAATTGTTGAAAACTGAGAAATATTCCCAATATCCCAAAAATGTTCTGAAAAACTTTTCAGCATTCTGAAAAATCTTCAAAAAAAAAACAGAACGAAAGTCACAAATTGATATCAACGACCAAACCTTTTCAAGTATAATTACGTGCTGATTTCAAAACCGTGCTCAGAAAACAATTAAAGTAGGTAGAACAGTTTTAAAATTACAGCTGGAAGTCGAAGCTCGTATTATTTGAAAATAAAGAAATTACTAAAGTTAAATTATCTTGCGTTGTAGTGAACCAATTTCAATTCTCTAAGACTGAATTCAAAACTGAATGTTTTTTTTTTCAATCATTTGAAAATATTTCTTACGTCAGAGTGATGAAACTCATGTTATTAGCGGGTTTGTGAGACAAAGTAAATAATTTTATATAATAAGTATTATAACTTACTTATTTACTAGTTTGATATCATAACAAATTTCGCTCACCTAATATTTTAAATAACATAATAATATCAAAAAATGTTATTGAAATATTTTCCGAATTCACTGTTATTAAGATGTTATTGAAAATAGCAAAACAAGTTATTAAAACGGTTTTCCAGGAACATTTTTTTGTTATGTTATTTGTTATTTTGCCGCTTATGACAGACAAGCTTAGAACCTAATATGTTATGTTAATAACTTAAAAATAATCGATTTTATTATTCAGTTATTTTACCCAAATAACAGGAGTTGTCCTTATGCTGTTATTATTCCCTTCTGCTCGGGTTATGCAATTATTTTAGGTTTTTTCAGGTTTTCGTGGTCTCTGGTGCAAAAGGATACTCTGGTTTTATATTACATCATACCACTATGCCTTGTATTGCTTTTTCGAGTAATTCCTAGTGTTTTTGGCATCCATATACAACTATAAAGCGAAAGATTCAAAATATAATCAAATTAAAAAAAAATGTATTGTATGAGAAAATTTGGCCATTTATTTTCAAAAAATCATATCTCAAAAACTAAAACACATACATCTCTGATTTTTTTATATGTTTCGCCAAATTTGAAAATTTAAAATTTCTAATAAAAATATAAATCCAGGGTATCCTTTTGGTCCCGAGACCATGAAAACGTAAAAAAACTAAAATTATTGCATATTTTTTGCATCTAAACACAATTTAGCCCTTCATCATATTTTTTTTTAACTACAATTCAATAGCTTTCAAACAAAAAAAAAATTGAAATCGGTCAACAATTATGATTTTTTGAAAAATTTGGTTTTTAAACACATTCATTTTTAGGACCACTCTATCTGAAAATTGGTCACCCTTATGACGAAATAAAAAAATACGGGTCCAATTATCTCCGATCAAGAGAAAGGGCTGGTATTTTATTTAGATGCAAATTTGACGTCTGGGTATGATTCGTAAAATAGCGACGGCCATGACAAACACAAGACATCCAACATTTCGACTAACAAACACGTAGCCTTGGAGCGTTCGGGTTCTAGATTATCGCCGTAACGAATTCGATTCACCCATAAATGAATAGCATCTTCTTCGAGTTTCAAAACAGCAGTAAAACGTGAATGATTACCATTATATCAGTAGTCGTAACATTTTGACTGTGTAATGCTGACATGCAGAGACATATTTGCGTGGAACGGAACGCACCATCTTAAAAAAGGAACAGTAAAATGGGTCACAAATAAAAATCATATTTCAAACTAGCAGTAGAACTTCCAACCAAAATGGTTTGTGCGGATTGTGTGACGGTAGCATTTGTTGATGTGAATCAACAGTAAAATATACATAAGACCAACGAGATCCAAGTCGATGGAAAAACAATGCTTTGGTCAAAACACAAGGTACTTTTCTGAAAGAAAAAAAATCTCTATAAATGTTCAAACTTTTTTAATTTTTATTATAGTGCCATATAGTTCAAAAAACCAAAATCAAATCATTGATAAGATGCAGGTTCTCAGAATCTCTCTAAGACTAATTGTACATGAAGTTGTTACTTGGCTTACTTTCTATAATATATATTTTCAGTTATAAAGTTTAAAACAACAAATCCAACTTTCACTCCAACTGAAATTTCAAGCTAATCCCACTTTTAAAAATGCAGGAAAAAACTTTTCTTCATAATCCCATCTTGAAACCATTGTTTTGCTTCTAACTTTCCGTAGTTGAACTGCAATTGAAAGATAGAAACAACCTGGAAGCAACATCATCTTCACCACCTCCGGCACATAGCTCTGAAGCTCATTAAATTCCACCTAGGGTGTGAGTACCGTTTGAAATCCTATGCGCCAATGTTCATCCTATTTTAAACACAGACAATTGCTCACTCTCAACCAAGAATACCAAAAGCAACAAACCAGAAAGTGCCCAATACCTTTGATTTAAGTACGGTGAAAACGAGAGCACAGTGCTGAAGATGGGTACCGTTCCCCTATTTCGGTCCTCCAATCATTTCGCATTGGAAAAGTTTTGTTCACAGAACGAAAAGAAAATCGCGGCAGACAACAACAGCAGCGCCACCCCTTTGCCATTATTGAGTATTCCACCAAACTGGCAAAGAGTCAGTCAGTACCTACCTACTAGTGCTACCATTAGATATCGGATAGCAGGGAACATCACCGTAACGGAAAGGCTGGCCCTCCTCCTCGTGGAACGATGCGAGCAATAATGATGAGAAGCTTCTATGTAATACCAATATCAGTAACGATAAAGTTTTCCCCTTTTTCGCAGTGTTCGTGCTCATTTTACTGAGAAGTGAGAACTTCAAGTTTACGATAAAATTTCAATTTCCTGTTGCACATTGGAAAATAAGTACAAACGTTTGTTTATACGTTAGGTGATGTGGGAAAAATGTGCTCGCATATACCTGTAGAGGCCGTCTTGAAAGGACTTCATTAATTCCAGTTGTAAACTTCCATACATTTTTTAACAACTTCTCAAAGATTGGAATAAAAAGACAATAAAACATTTTTAGGTGAAGTTCCGTAAGAATACTTTGGTCTGAGATAAACTAGTTGAATGATAAAACTTACGTTAATGAAGTAAATAAATAAATCGATGACACATTTTCTGTACAACTTAAGACCCAATCAGAAAAGACTTCCTTGAGAAACCTTTGCCATTTACTTACAATATCATAAGCCCACTCACATAACATTTGAATGAGGGCAAAGAATTAAAAAATAATGAATGGCATCTCTGCTCTTTGTCCATGCTAACGTCAAGCGACACCACAAGTGGCGCTCTCTTGCCGTATCAAGGTGAATGCTCTTAATAAAAGTGTTCGTGATCTGTCATAACAGAAGGTGGTGTGCGTAAGTTGTTGAATTAGCATGCAAATAGTAACACACACTACTACATGGTGATTCTACTTTCATCCGTAGATAGCGCTACTGAAGTGTCCCTCCGATGTTCAGGGGAGTGGGCATTCTTTATATTATTATTTTTTTGATGAGGGACTCGAGCTTTATTGGGGTCATGGGGCCAAGTCTCCAATGCAAGTCCAAGAACTCACATCGTCCATAATACACCGTAGAATTTGGGAGTAGGCATTGCAACCTCTTTAGCCATGCGACTTTTAAGTTTTGCGTGGCCTTAAGGATGAGGAAAGGTGGGAGATTCATTTTGCGTATTAAGCTGTGAAAGAATGTGTTGTTAATTAAATCGTGAGCGTTATTTACCTTTACGTATTACCACTCAAAATTAACAAGTTTAACGATAAGGTGCTTGATTTTCAGTGAACTTGCATAAACAGCTCTTCTTGCGATTCTTGTTCTTGAGTATTCAGTATTGGAAACTTGGCTAATAATAATTTCAAAAAATAGAAGGACAAATTGTGTATCAACTACCTTACTGAAAATAGAAATCAAATATATCAAAAACAACAAAAAAGGACCATGACGCTTCTTCGTTTGATCACGAAAAGTATCGGTTCTTGTTGGCACCACGAGTGTGTATCTTTCTTTGTAGAGTAAAGACACATTTAAGCCCCGAGACCTGACAGCAATCAAGCTGATCACAAGGTTGTGCCTTTGCCCAGGGTTGTCAGCATTCAAAAGAAGAAACATTGTTATAAAACATACAACAAATAGAGAGATGATATTTCTGTAACTCAAGATAAAAATAGCTAACTTGTGTCAATTTTTTCTAGAAAATCATTAATATCTCTTGAACGCGAAATGACGTAACAATATTCTCAGCGCACGAAAATGTGTGTTTTTTGGAAGCTTCAAAAGTGGTTATTAGACGACTTCGATGAGAAATTTTCAATAAAAAGATATAGCGATTGAACTGTTTTGACCAAAATCTGAGCATTTTCTCATAGTTTTTATATAGTGACGCTAGAACAAATAGCTACATAAAAACTGTCTTCAGTAAATTTTCTCTAAAACGATAGATCCACAATTTTGCTAAGGCACGCCAGGGAAACCAGTGGCGCGAGGAGTGGCTAGGACAGGTAGGACATGTCCTACCCACAAAATATGCTGGGAAGGACAGTCCATGTATGGTCCTACCCATGATTTTTGAAGGTAACACATAAAAAATATCAATATATACTTACAATAATCTCCTCTACAATCGATAACTTCGAGAAAACTTTTGTATCGAACAATCTTCTAAAGAAAAAAAATCGGCTTCGCCGCTACTTAGGCTTCATAATTTTTTAGCATTCCGATATTGAATGTGAAATTTTGCATAGAAATTCCATGAAATATTTGTCCAGGAATACCGCCGTGAACTCCACAGTGAAGCACATGGAGATATTGCATTCATGTAAGAATAGGTATTATATAAGAATGAAGAAGTTTCTTTTGGCTTTCTTGAACAAATCCTTCCACGATTTTCACCATTTTTTTCATATGATATTTCCTGCCTGGATTTCTTTAGTGATTCTATTGGAATAACTTCAAACACTTTAAAATACTGTTTATAAAGAAACCAAGAAGTAGACACGAAATTTGGTTTGGATTCAATGAGAAATACTGTAAAAAGTTTAACCAAAAGTTATTATTAAAGTTTCAAAGATTCTGTGAACGGAGGATTTATTTTAATAACTGAACATTTTTGAACGATTTTCCAATAGTTCCTCCAGATATTTCTCAAAAGAATTGCTCCAGGTAGATCGCAATTTCTTCGTGGCTCCCACTAAGACTTTTCTTAGGACACCAAAATAAGCTGCTACAAGGAATCAAAGATTTTTCTTCAATTGTAACAGTAAATGTTAAGATATTGCAAGAAAATTGCTTCAAAGATTCCACCAGAAATTCTATATTAGGCCTCTTCTTTTTTCCCTTCAAGTATTATGAACTTCTCGGATCTTCCAATAGAAATCCTTTCTGTGCATTTCTCCGGAATTCTTAAATAGAATTTCGGCCTTCAAATTCAGTAAGATTTTCTCGCCTTATTATTATTATCATTTTCAACCCAGGGCTGGTTCATTTCGGAGGTTCTTTCGCCTTAAATTTTTCCGAATATATCGTAATCCGGGATCAAATTGATCACTTTAAATCAACTTTTGAGGATAACATTAGTGGCAATTCAAATATTGCCAAAAGAATTTCTGTAAAATCAGTACCCTGTGGATCTCCACGGAACCATGTGACAAAATTTTGCTCAACTAATTTAAACTATAAGTTAAATATCTCAAAAAATCTAAAAATCGAAAATGCCACTTTGCGGCGAAATTGATCAGCATACAATTAAGCATAGGATAGAAAAAAATGCCTTCCTCGCTTAGTTTTGCTCTTCTAAACCCGAGCAACGCGTTAAAACTCTTAACCAGTGAATTTGACACTTAAAATGCAAAATTAAATACTGAAATTTTCTCCTAAACGCCTAAAAATAGACTATTTCCTATGAAATAAGTGATTTCTGTCACAATATATGACTATTTCATCGTAAAATGATTTTTTTCACTTATTCATGTTCAGAATAACTACATAACTTCCCAACCAAGGCTCCACAAAAATGTTAAAACATAAAATTTCCGGGAAGTCCTATTGGCAATCGATTGTTTAGTAGCAATGATTTCAGCTAAGTGAGAAATACATTGCAATTTCCTAAAAAAAATACGTCTAAACTAACTTTTTTCCAAAAAATAAAAGTTTACACTCATCTCTAGACAACTATGAACTTGATGAAGTAATAAGATTAAGATCATTACGACGCTAAGAAAAGTCGGGGCCCGTGGCGCAGTGGTCCACACGTTCGCATCATAAGCGGATGGTCATGGGTTCGAACCCAGCCCCGGCACTTGCAATTTTTCGTCAGCTGCTCTTCCCCCCGAGAGCAGCTGGCACCTGACCCTCTTCGGAGCATATAGCTCTAACGGACCCGGAATTTGGATATCGGCGAACCGCAACTCATAATCGACTCTCAATCGGACTGGAAAAGGAACAGGAGCCACACATCAGCATCATCGTGCTCATCATTCTACCATGGACAGGGTAGAAGAATGAAAAAAGCACAAAGGCAGCCAGTTCAATACAGTATAATAAAATAGATTACATTTAGGCGCTGTACAAAGTGGAAGTGCAGCGTCCAATTGGAATCGCTCACGTAGTACCCTAGTGGACAAAAGAGCTGTAAATTAGGTTAAGTGATTAAGGATTAAGACGCTAAGAAGTTCCTAGTATGGAATTGCAATCTAGTACCCGGATGATCAATTTGACCCCGGTTTACGGTACCACGAAATTCACACTAAATTTTAACATGTTAAAAATGCTCTAGAATTGCTATTAAAACATTTCTATGATTCCATACATTTGTCCTACCCACGTAATTGGACATGGCCGCGCCTCTGGTTGAAACGGGTGGGATAAGATGAAACAGCGGGTTAACATGATGTTTTCTAATGATGATAAACAATCTGATTGCCATAACACATAGTTTTCTATTCAAACAATCTTTTAGCGAAGGATAAATTTCCAAATTGTTATGAAATCTATTTGAAAACTTCGCGTTTCATCTTGCCCCACCCGTTTCGACTTGCCCCGGTGTACCTTAAAAAAGTTTGGGTTCCAATTTCTCTAGAAATATGGATCACCCTAATTTTCGTGTACATAGGAAAGGGGGCCTTATTATTAGGAACAATTAGAAGACCATATTTGTCTTCGAAACCATTTGAAGGCGCTGAATGCATCTTTCCTCGTAAAACTGGGTCCTGGACAACTGTACAGTGCACCATCTCATTAACCCCAGCAGATACACAAAAGGTTAATGTTATTACATGTTATCAACGGTATCACATGTTCCACCTATTTGCTTTTAGTGAATTCCGTTATCAGACTAGTCTAATTATTTTCTGCACAGCAAATCTCTCCTTTTTATCGCACTGTCAACGTGCATCTACCTAATTTCCGCTCTTCATGGACTTGGATGTCGTCACCGTCATAAGCGCTTAGTGTTCAGTGTTCACCCATAGCGTACACCTGCTGTCACCCTGCCGAACAACTTCGCACGTCATAACATGTGTACAACACCCATCCTACGCCGATCTGGATCCGTGCGAGAATCGGAAGGTGCTTTTCCGAAATTACGTTGCAATGTTTTTCTACGCCACGAACGAAAAAAAAGAAACCGTCCGTCCACAATCCACCATGGACGGACACCCACGCGTGGGCTGGCTGTTATGCTTGGTTGGGCTCATGCGTGTGACAGCTTGTACAATAACTCACGAAACCGCACAGCAGCACAAACTTGCCTCGAGATTGTAAAGATGTAGGCGAGTTACCTACGAAGGAAGACGAAGTGAATAGATCTTTTCCGTGTTCTTCATGTGTCGCGGTACATTGAGACCTGTTTCATAAGAACGATTATCCCTGGGCATTATTTTTATATTTTTCTTGCAAATTAAGGCAGTATTTGATAAAAATCGAGCAATACATGCATAGATGGCTTCACCTCATTTATACTTAAATCGATTTTCTGTGTTTTATTTCATATTATAGTGTTTTAAAACCAAGTTGAAAAGTTTAAGAACTGTATGCCATTACTTCAAGGTTCTGACTTCAAGGCCTAAGAACCACTACCACTTTTTCTTCTTTTTGGCTTAACGTCCCCACAGGGACAAAGTCAGTTTCTCAGCTTTTAACTGAGAGCTTCTTCTGCCAATCACCATTTTGCATGTGTAAGTCGAGTGGCATGCACGAAGATACTCTATACCCAAGGAAGTCAAGGAAATTTCCTTGACAAAAAGTTCCTGGGCCAACCGGGAATCGAAGCCGTCACCCGCAGCATCTTCTTCTTCTTCTTCTTGGCGTAACGTCCTCACTGGGACAAAGCCTGCTTCTCAGCTTAGTGTTCTATGAGCACTTCCACAGTTATTAACTGAGAGCTTCCTCTGCCAATGACCATTTTGCATGTGTATATCGTGTGGCAGGCACGAAGATACTCTATGCCCAAGGAAGTCAAGGAAATTTCCTTTACGAAAAGATCCTGGACCGACCGGGAATCGAACCCGTCACCCGCAGCATGCTCATGCTGAAAAGCCACGCTTTTACAGCTGTGGCTTAAGGGGTTCTACTGTATCTGTCAAATTACGAACATCAATGACATCTATGGTAGGGTACCGCAAGCTGCCTTAAACATCATCAGATGACGATACTGCCTCGCAATATGTATTGTCGATTTTGCACCTTATCGAACGCGACCATATGAATCCGTAGACGAATTTCGCCCCAAATCGTATTCGGAGTTGGCAGCACCCTCTCAGATTACAATGAAACTTTCTGGGTATGTACACCAAGACTAGATAAGCCACTTTGCATACCTAGTTTCTTCAAAATTTATCTGGACTGACTTTTGAAAAGGGCTAAACTTTTTTTATGGATTTTTTAAAAATGTTTTCAATCAAAAAATGACTACAGGTCGGACTCGATTATCCGGGGGTTCAATTAACCGGGGGCCCGATTATCCGGGGCTCGATTATCCGGAAAAAATGGCTCGATTATCCGGGGACCAAATAATTTTTCGTTTTGTTTGCACAATTTAAGATGGCAATAAGTCAAAGAATGTAGCAAATGTCAAATACAATACCCATAAATCAGATTCAGCCTATTTGAGAATAATTTTTATTTTGCAGATTTTTCGGCTGAATTTTCATTCTCAAAAAAATATGGTTATAATCATGCCAGCCGTTGAGTTTAAGGGCTATAACATCATACAAGCTTGCTTCTATGTTTATCGAACTGTTTTTGATTGATAAATCTTAAAAATAAAATATAAAAAGTTTGGCTCGATTATCCGGAAATTCGATTATCCGGGGAGATTGTTTTTTGGAGTCACCCGGATAATCGAGTCCGACCTGTACTCCTACAAAAAAGTGTTGTATGGGTGATTATCACAAAATAAGTCAAATTTTAAGAAAAAAATACTGAAAAAAATCCAAAATGAGCCCTACACTGAAAAAAATCATTTCTAAAAATTCAAAGTTGATTAAAAAAAACACCATTTTTGATTTTGATGAAAGTTTGTCTCAAGACAGGTAATTATGTTCCCTACCAACCGTCCATACATCACAAGATAGGCACTTTTAAGGAAAAAAAGTTTTTCTAACAAAAACTTTTTCATGTCCAAATTATTATTTTTTCAGTGTCTTTTTTTAAAAACAAACTAAACCAGTGAAGGTTATCTAGTAATCTCAAAATGCAATGAAACTTATTGTGTCATATGCGACAATGCAATGCACCCATATTCACACAGCAGCACTCTAGAAGTACGAAACAACATACAATTAGAACACGCATTTCATACGTGCTGCTGTAATTTCTACCCAAACGTTTCTACCCCATGTTCTTACCTAATATTAGGTAAGGCTATTTATTAGATTCGAACTACCTAATCGAAAAAAAAAAACAAATCAAGAGTTGTACCTAAAGCAAATATGAACAAAACAAGAAAATGAATCGGTATCATTCAACGTGTTACTTCTCTTTGGTTATTAAAGGCAGTTCTGAAAAATAATGGATCAATCGTATAAATCAAAATTCAACAAATTCAAGTGCAGTGCAAAAATAATCAATCCCAAGTGCAACCGTCATAATCTACGGGGCATGTCATTAAGATTGATAGATAAAATTCATTCCATGGGATATACACATGAAATCGACGAATCGATGAGTATTTGTGAGTCATGTCGTGGATTGATAAGTCACAAAAGAAGCCCGAATACGAAAAAACGCCGATCGGATGGAAACGACGAAACTATGCAACCATCATTTAGTGGGCAGCAACATCATGATGTTCCAGAACCAGAACCGTCAACGAGTGGTCAACAAATCGAACATGAGCTGTGTTCGGACTCGTGTGTAGGTAGAAAAAAACTTCCCTGAAGCGGTTTAGGGTGATTCGCTCAAAGCTAAAAAATGTATATATATTTAGTGTTCTAGCATGTTCTAGGTTATGTATCAAGTATCTTACATTGGTTTTTCCTTCTGCAGACGATCCAACTATACGAGCTCGAAACGATATCTATCAAAGATCCCACTGTGGGTGTTGCATATTAGCATATTAGAATAGTTCAATAATTAATGTTAAGGAGAAACTTACAACTTAAGGAAACAATGAAAAAGGGTGTCTGGTTGTACCGCCCAATGAACGTTTGTCGTAATGCCTAATCTGGATAATATAAATTCGTGAAACATCGCATAATAAATCTTCATACATTTTCTACTCACTGCACTCTACTTAGTATCAGCAAATTACAAATAAGTGCCACCAATTCACTAAACCTCCGCAATAATTCAGTATCAAATTTCGCAATCATAAATCACATCTGCATTTGCACCAGCACGATTTCAGTCTTTTCATATCTTCTAAGCTACCATTGTCATGTAGATTGACGTATCTCCTTTCTTCTATAATACAATCAAACGTCGGAGAACCTATACCGTACCGTTCAGCCCCGGTGGTCCGAACAAGCTGGGTAAGTAAGCCTTCAACGTGTTAGCTTCTTTTATATAACTCATTTTGCAGCTCGTTGCAAAACTACATTTTTCAGTATTCTTCGTATTTATCCAACCCGGCAAGCCTCGTTGGATAAATGTACTACTTGTGCGAAAAAAAATCATTTTTGCAACTCGTTGCATAAATAACTATCATTAACTTTCCACTGCATTCATGATTATATTGTTAACCTTAACTTTTATCTTACAGGTATGGTACCATCTATTCCATCATTGGAGTCAATTCCGTCAACAGATCAACTACAGGGTCCCCATAATATTGAGAAGTTTAATACCATTGCTGAAACATTGAGTTTATCGCCAATCTCATCTAGAAACATGAGAAGTATGGAATATCGCATAAACAAATCATTGCAGATTACGAAAGCAGTTCGAAAAAATATCTTCGGAATAGATTCAACGGATGTTGGCAAAGTGGAGGCGTATGACGAGATAATTATGCAGTTAAAGGATAAGTTCAATCACCCTACAACTGACAGAAGCGAACAGATTAAAATACTATCTGTACTTCCTAAGTCTTGGTCGGTAAATAAAATCACAAGAGAGTTTAACGCACCAATGTATATGGCGAGGCAGGTGAAGGATCTTGTTTATGAACAGGGTATTCTTTGTACCACCGAAAAAAGAAGGGGGCATGGTATTGATGACGATACAAAACAAATAGTAAGAGAATTTTTTGATGATAATGATATCAGCAGGCCAATGCCAGGAACAAATGATTTTGTTTCTGAGGTTCGAAATGGAAAAAAAACAACAAGTTCAAAAACGACTCAAAGAGGCTTATATGATTTTTGTAGATATGTACAAAACTGTGAATATTGGTTTCACAGTATTTACACAGTTGCGACCAAAGCATTGTATTTTACTTGATTCTACAGGTATACATAATGTATGCATATGTACTATTCATGAAAATGTAAATTTAATGTTCAACAGTATAAGAATTGTGTCACAAGATGAAATAATACAAAAAATGCTTTGCGATATTTCCACCAGAACAGATAATTGCTTTTTCCGTGCTTGTGAAAAGTGTGCTTGTAATGAACACATTGAAGAGGAACTTACATTGATATTAGAATCAAATGACAAAGAAGAGATTATATTTCAGCAGTGGTTGAATACTGATCGCTGTAATTTAGAAACGATTATTAAACCTGTTGATGAATTTGTTCCGTATCTTGTTGATAAAATTGACAAACTTATAACACACGACTTTATTCATAAACAACAATCATCATTTCTCAGAAATAAAAAAGATACATTAAAGGATGATGGAATTCTTGCGATTTGTGATTTCTCTGAAAACTATTCATTCATAATTCAAAACGCTGCTCAAGGATATCATTGGAACAACTCGCAAGCAACAATACACCCATTTGAAATTTACTATATGAAAGATAATGAACTTGTAAATGTTAGCTTCATTATCATATCGGAAGTAATGGCTCACGATACAGTTGCGGTCCAGTTGTTCATCTCAAAAATGATAGATTTTATGAAACAATTAACGAACTTTTCTAAAATTTATTTTATGTCTGATGGGGCAGCATCACAATACAAAAATAAGAAGAACTTTGCTAGTCTATGTAGATTCCAGTCAAAGCATGCATTAAGAGCAGAATGGCATTTTTTTGCAACGTCCCACGGTAAAGGTCCATGTGATGCTATTGGTGGCACTCTCAAGCGAATGGCAAAGAGAGCAAGTCTTGCTCGAGATTATGGAAATACCATAACAACTCCACGAGAGTTATATAACTGGGCAGTTGTACAGACAGATAAAAATATAACTAAATTAAATTTCTGTTACGTATCCACTGAACAGTACATTAAAATGTCAGAAGATCTCGAAGAAATATATAATAACGCCAAAACAATACCAGGCACTCAGAAATTCCATAGTTTTTTGCCTATTCCTGGCGACAAAGTAAAGGCAAACAGGTATTCTAATTCAGAAGATGAACCAAAAATATTTAGTATGATCGGAAAAAAATAGAAAAAAACATGTTTGAAATTGGCTCTAAGACACATATATATATTCATAATTATAAATAATTGTATATTTAAAAGTGCACTTCAATACATATTGCGATCAAACATTACATTTCCTAAGAAAATACATTTGTAATATTTTGAAGTTTTTTATGTATAGGAAAACCCTTCCAAATGATTGAATAAATAACACAAAATCTCCTAGAAAATTGAGTTTCATTGGATTCTGGGATTGTTATGGCCTTCACTGGTTTTATTGTTGATAACAAAATACACTGAAAAAAAAATCATTCGAACAAGAAAAAGTTTTTGTTAGAAAAACTTTTTTTCCTTAAAAGTGCCTATCTTGTGATGTATGGACGGTTGGTAGGAAACATAATTACCTGTCTTGAGACAAAATTTCATCAAAATCAAAAATGGTGTTTTTTTTAAATCAACTTTGAATTTTTAGAAATGATTTTTTTCAGTGTAGTTTGTGTTCATTTTGGATTTTTTTCAGTATTTTTTTCTTAAATTTTGACTTATTTTGTGATAATCACCCATACAACACTTTTTTGTAGGAGTAGTCATTTTTTGATTAAAAACATTTTAAAAAAATCCATAAAAAAAGTTTAGCCCTTTTCAAAAGTCAGTCGAGAAAAAAAAATAGAAAAATGAGTATGCAAAGTGGCTTATCTGGGCAAGGTCTACACACCAAGAAAGTTTCGTTGTAATCTGAGAGGGTGCTGCCAACATTTGTTCGAGTTGGCGCGAAATCCGTCCGTAGCGGATGAAACCTTCGCCATATTCGTGGCTAACCAATCAGCAAGCCAGAGTCTGACGTTTCTCCGATTCCACTAACACAAACACCAGTAGGCACCACCTGATCCATCGCGATGCTGCTCAGATCTCCAATGAAAGTAGGCGGCTTATTTTGTTGTGAAAGCATCATATAATAGCCTGGTACACGGTTTATATGGGAAAATATAAAAAATGGAAAAACTCCAACACCTGTATACTTTTTGAGTACCATTTTGGTCCCATATCAACTGTGCAAAATTTCAGATCGATCGGAAAAACTATATTTTAGCGCCCGCCATTCTTAGTTTTTTATACGATTTACTATGGGGAAAACTTACTTCTTCAAAGAAAAATCGCTTGAGGTCACCCATTGATCCCTAAAAATAAGTCGTTGAATGATTTCTGTAGATAACTTCACGAGGAATCAGACCTCCCAAGACCGCAAAGCGATGCGACATTTGTGGAAAAAGTTATTAAGCCTTACCCGATCGATAAAATGACGAGATTTTATTATTTATCGTTATTCCTTACATGTTAAACAGCATTGACATACCATTCGGTTTTCAGTCAATAACTTTTTCCACATTCCTTAGATCGCTTTGCGGTCTTCAGAGAGTTTGTTCCTCGTAAAATTTCCAACAGAAATCATTCATTGATATATTTTTAAGGGTTAAGGGGCAACCTGTGGCGATTTTTCTTTGAAAAAGTGATTTTCCCCATAGTAAATCGTATGAAAACTTAAAACGGCTGGCGCTAAAATATAGTTTCTCCGATCGAGTTGAAATTTTGCACAGTTGATATGGGGCCAAAGTGGAACTCAAAAAGTGTACAGGAGTAAAATGTCTTTTTGTGTCCCACGCTAATCATATATATATATATATATATATATATATATATATATATAATCCCAGCGTTGGTTGTCTGTCTTTCCGTAACGCTTCAAAATATTTCATTGAAATGTTTCACCATAGCAATAATAAAGTTTTAAAAAGTTCGAGCACTTTCTGGAAGTTATTGGACTTTTTAGAAATAATAATAAGAAGAAAAGCATTCTGCAATGTTCTGAAACTTCAAGATTCTTAAACTTCCGCGAACTTTCTGGAAGTTACTGAAAGTTTCAGAAAAAAGAAGGATACCCTGGAATGCTCTGGAGCATTGAACTTCTTAAATTTTCGAGAACCCTCGAGTTTACAGCTTCGGATTTAGCGGCCCAAACATTCATTTCAAGCCCAACTTTACCAAACACCGTATGTAACATATATATGTAAACTAAAAATAGATATTCACATGCGGCGCTGAATTTCGTTAAGGACTGTATCACTTACCTTTGGAGCTGATTTGTGAAAAAATACTCGGAGTTTTTACGTTTCTAAAATACTCAATGTATGAGTTGCTATGGGAACAGCGAACTTCCCCTTCGATTATCCCCGTTCGTGGATTTTGTAAGATACGGTGTTTGGTAAAGTTAGCCTTGATTTACCGTGGCTCAAATGAAATGAAAAAATGAAAAAGCTTCTAGAAGTTTCTCTCCATTCTAGGTATTAGAACCCTATAACAGGCATTCACAAGTCAAAGGTGTGTACTTGGAAGCAGAGCTGCCACATTATCTGTATGTATTAAGCACACGAAAAAAGTTGGCACCCCTCGTTTATTTTATTAGCTCAAAGTGTTTTACTAAAACAATAAGCATAAAAAATAGTTTCAAAAATATACTATTTTTTGAGCTAACAAACTTATTCCATTGCCTTGTACAGTATGCGGCAGGAAAAAATGCGAAAGTGTTTTTCAACTTCAAACCTCATTTTCGTCCATTTGACATTAACCAATCTATGTTTCAACGTTCCATGATCTATAATAGGCTAGTTTTCTGAAAAGTTAATTAAAAAAAATCTTATTTTGGTCACTAACCTTTACAGGGCGGCGCCTGAAGATGAAGACAACCAGAATTTTCAAACCGCAGAAAATCGCACAGGTCGCTAAATTTCGCATCTGATAAAACAAATTTTTTGATTTTCTCTACAATATCATCAAATATATGTACTTATTTCATCTGCTATGTGAAACTACATGGCTCTGGATCAGTGTGGTCTGGTTGTTCATCGAATTTGAGCTAATTTTGTTACTGTTATAGTCATTTTGTTTAATGACCATTGGGCGCGCAGTTTATTGATATCCGCTAATTAGGCCTACATTATCACATGTTAAACATCAAATGTGTTCATTTTTATTTTTCAGTGCCAGAATATAGACATTGACTGATACACTGTCATGGAAAAATAGTCATATATATCCCATATTTAGCGTGTAATAGTGCCTTGAACTTTTCGCATTTTTTCCTGCCGCACCCTGTAATTTAAAAATAAACGAGGGGGTGCCAAATTTTTTTCGTATACAACCCTGTAATATGGTAGCTCTGCTTGGAAGGATACTTTCTGGCGTTTTTCATTTCTAGAATATTCTTCCATACAATGGACTGGAACCCTACAGCAGTCATTTACAAACCAAAGTTGGATGTAGTATACCTCTATCCGACTAGAAGATTCTAACAAAAATATAACATAATTATAACAAACCACGATATGTATAACTAATTGTGATTATCATGTTTAACATCATTGGTGTTAAAAAATATTATAACTCAATTGTATCATATTATGTTATAAATGATGTTCAATAACTCATTGTGATATAATTTAGTTCTGATTCTTTGACATTCAGAACATCATTTTACACAATTGTATCATAATATGATAGAAACTAGATTTCTTGAAACTAAAATTTATATCATATTGTGTTATAATTTTGTTCTGATTATAACTAAATAGGTTATTATTTTGATAGGACCGGTGTATTTTTTGTTACAGTTTCAGTTATTTTAACATCATCCTGCATCTAGTTTATAACAAAATAAGTTATAGAAAAATTTCATATCATCATAACACAATGTGTTATAAACTTGATATATTTTTCTTGTCGGGTAGGCGCTTCTGAACAAGATGTCTAATACTGTATGAAATGTTTCACATATTTATACAATAGCTCTAAGGAAGCTTCTAAAAACTCTCCTTCTAGAAGTCTCTAGGATCTTTTTGAAAAGAAAGACAGTTGTCAAAAGTTTGACGTGGCTAGCCACGTTGGGTCTGCTAGTCATACAATATTTTTGCGATTCACGATCTGGCACTGTTGAAACGTTTTTCGGATTCCTTAATTGTAGCCTGGGTTCCAGGTTATAGAACGCCGTATTTAGGGGTATCAGATCGGCAGCCTATTTATTGCACCCATAATCAACTAGGAGCGCTCCATAGAAAATCGAAAAGCGCTCCATAAAGAATGTGCAATGTTAAACTTCAAATGTTCCATAAGAAAATGCGAATGCTCCAATAAAAAAGCGCTCCATTAAGAATGTGCAATGTTACCCATAAATAATTGAAAACGATCCATAATTTTTAGAAAATGTACCGGAAAACATAAAATTTTGTCATTAAAAGTGCAATTTTGTACTAATAAATAATACTAAAATGTTCCATAATAAACTACAAATGTTCCATAATAAAATGCAAATGCTCCAATTAAAAAATAAAATTGTACCCATATTCAATTGAATATTGCTCCATAGAAAAATCAAATTGCACCATAAAAAAAATATTGCACCATAGAAAATAGATGAACGCTCCATAAGTATTATCAAACTGCACCATACAAAAAAATGAATTACTACATGGAGAATTAAAAATTTTCCATAGATAGCATATTGTCCTAATTAAATTCGGCAGTGCTGAATTGCTTTACATTACACTACATTAGTGGGGCAGATGTTTAAAGTTATGGAGTATTTTCATTTTTTTTATGGAGCAAATCCTATTTTATATGGTGCAGTTTGATAATATTTATAAAGCATTTATCTATTTTCTATGGTGCATTTTCAATTTTTTATGGTGCAATTAAGATTTTCTATGGCCCTCGGATCGAATCCCACTCCCGACAAACTCACAAAATGTGAGTTCTTCCCTCGGAAGGGAAGTAAAACGTGGGTCCCGAGATGAACTAGCGCAGGGCTAAAAATCTCGTTAATACAGATAAAAAAAAAAAAGTTTTTCTATGGAAAATTTTCAATTTACTATGGGTACAATTTTATTTTTTATGGAGCATTTGCATTTTATTATGAAACATTTGTATTTTATTATGGAACATTTTAGTATTATTTATTGGAACAAAATTGCACTTTTTATGAGAAAATTTTATGTATGACTGTTTCAAACAGTTTCCATAACCCTACAGCCAATCATTGCTGCCTGGAGCTCTAGTGTCGGGATCGAGAAGGATTCATCGGTGGTACTTTCGCTTTTCATCCGGGAAATAGGTGAGCTTTATTCGCACCTCTTTCAGCTTCATGAACGCCATCGTTCCGTTCGCAGGTGTTCGAATCGGTCAGCAAGCTCGTTTTAGCGCAGCGTCTGTACCGGTAACGCTTCTGACGTCTTTCAGTGAATACCGTTTGTATCCTCCGATTCTGGAAATCGCTACCTCCACTTCGCACTTCCTATTCATGGCGTGTCCAAGTTGGGCAAACAAGCCATTTCCGAACCATCAGCCTTCAAATCGTGCGGTATGCCCTGTCCGATCATGGACACTGTGGATGGAGGATGGCCGGATCTTCCCATTGAAGAGGGCCGCAGGAACAACTGTTGCAGACGATAGCCCGAAGACTTCTGAATAACTCTCAGTAGAAGCCTTGTATGTAAAGGGAAATATCGTACCTAAGATAAATCGCTTAAATCTATCAAATTTGATTAGGTAAAACGAAATATTTTGCATGAGTCGTTAATTTAGATGTAAATTGACCAATTAACCTTTTGATTGATTAAAAAAAAATATTTCCATGCTTAATAACTTGCAGTGAAAAAAGCCCAAAATCGCATATTTTGCCCTATAAATTGAGGTATAGCTCAAAATTGTGACGTGTTGGAGCAAATCTGAGCCCGGATTCGAATTCAGCGGCCCAAAATCTGTCAGAGACACATAAGTTTGCTCTTGAGACAGACCAAAAGTTAATTTTTGTTACGCTGTGTTATTTAGGCTGTCCAAGGAAAACGCTCAAATGTTGGTTTCCAACTATGTTTATTCTCCAAAGGTTATACAAAGACTGAACTCTCTTTGAGCAAATGCCACCACTTATATATCATACTCTTAAAATTTCCATCGCTAACCACCCACCAATCAGCGCGAGCCTCGCTCGCATTGGTCAATGCCCAGAAGCGTGAAACTAATGTTCTGCCCAATAACAACTCAGCAGCGCGAGACTCGGACGTAGTCACAGGGTCGGAGCGCTACCGGGCAACCGGAGGGGTTTCGCGGATCAATAAGGGCGCTCAAGGATTTAAATAACTAACACTACTGCCCATAATCGCATAGTTGACGTAAGCGCCACTGTAGTTTTCAGCACACTTTTGAAATTTTAATTTTATTTTTTTAGTCTAAAGCGGTTCGAATCTACGGTGTATTCTGGTGTTCTGTTGTGGTCACTGGTTCACTGCACGTACCTTTTTTGGCTGCAAACCTGCGAGCGCTCGCGGCGGGGCTGCTGTTCCAGCGATGGCTGACCAGGCTCGTTGTAGTCCACCGGTAAGATGGCGGAGCAGCTACCGATGACCTTTGGAATCCCGAACTTACAATGGCGTTTGGAGATGGACTGGAATGGCGGTTTGTGGAGCTAGTTCTGCACTACAGGCGCTTCCTTCAAACGTAGTCGGTCGACGACGGCAAGGCCACCCTCTGTCGAACCGAGAAGGGAATCGGAATCTCTCCTTGGTAATTAGAGCTTTTGCCCGAGAGCTAGTTCCTCCTTAGCGTTTATGGCCCGAAGCCAGAGGAACAGTGTCGGTTCTTAACGATTAGATTTGGGCACCTTACGGCAACCCAGATCGTGGCGTGCACTGGCAGTCCTTCGACCCGCCAGTCAGAAGGCTAGTTATAAAAACGGTACAAAAAAGGTCCTATCAAAGGACAATCCAGGATCAGTCTCGATCTATCTGGTATTCGAGGTTCTAGTTACCTGAATTCGGGATAACCTAGGCACACCTCACTATTGGCCTTTTCCTGGCTATCTTCACTCCACTAATTATCTTATAGCACGTCTGATCTACACGCTCGCCTGTTTTAAAGTGAACGAAGACCGCCCACCGAAAGTCCTTCGAACCCTTCAGCCATCTCCTAGTCATCATGCTCTGATTCTAATCTCGCCATGTTAAGCTGTAGAACATGATTGCAGCCCAGTGGTTTTCTAATCGCTAAAGTATTGAGTTGTCAAAAAAAAGTCTCACGAAACCTACTGCAAGCCTATCCATATACGTGAGAACAAAAGATGTTTACCAAGTTCTTACAGATAGATTAACACGGGAAATCTGAACACAAACCACTACCACATAGGAATTTGGATTGGTCAATGTGAACCTACCTAAATCCTCGATTAACATGGTGCATTAAAAAAAACTAATTTGAATCATGTAACAACGGTTACAAGCGAACATGTTAGGACATGTTGTTGGCGTCTCTCCTCCACGCATGGTGCAAGATGTCGGAATCTTCTGGAATCGTGTCTCTTTATTGTCGGCGTTGATGCAGGGATGGATCCATGCCACTTTCGGAGGCAGAGAGCTTCGTTTCAGATTCTTTTTGAAAACTTCACACTGCACTGCTTCACTCGATGATCCGGATCATCATACCACACCAGGCAGGTAATCGACGGTACTGCCTTCATTGACTCCCCTTTGGCTTCACAGATGTCACTGCACCGAATGGTGTTGTTCGTTTTGGCTCCTTTCGGGTCCAATGTGAGTGTGACTTCAGCGGCCGCCGACACCAGATTGGCCATGTATCGGCTGAATGCACAGAGGTCAGCCACCACAATTAGCTGCATGAACGTCACCCACTCTAGCTTCAGATTTGCTGAAAGCATATCCAGATGTCCACAGCAAATTTGAACTGCCATCCTTAAGGCCAAAACCATACACAAATTTTCCGCTTTCGGTACCAGCACCGGTACTGGCAGCAGAAGTTGTCCCAGATGCTTCACGTTGCTGTACCCGCACGCTTCCGTTGATGTGTTAAAATCACTGAAGAACATCAACCATTTTTCCGAATGGGGCACGTTCCGTGTTGTACCAGGTGAGGTACTAGATTTGTTGTAATGAGCTGATATGTTGTACACTGAAATAAATTTTGTTGTGGAAACTACCGATTCCATAGTAAAATTACTAACCGTACCTATGATTCTCAACCGACAACAAAATCTGTTAAGGTAACTTAAACATGCTTGAAATTACAATGCATTGTAGTAAATTCAACTAAAAGCGTAGTCGTCTCAACAACAAAACATTGTTAATTTTTCCTGGACATTTACAACACAGTGTGGTTAAAAATACAATGCTCATTTGTTAAATTAAGATTATTTTCAGTAATGTTAACTGCACTGCTAGTTAAGTTGACAGTGTTTTAGTAGAATCAACTGGAAATTGATGTCGGTTGAGAATCATAGGTACGGTTAGTAATTTTACTACGGAATCTGTAGTTTCCACAACAAAATTTATTTCAGTGTATGGATTGGGGACAAGTTACTTGATCTCCCAAGTAACAATTCCATTACTGATTGGTTTTGTTTGATTTTTATCAGGGTTTTATTATAGCATTAACTAAAACTCACAGTTTGATGACTACTTTTATGAAAACCATTGATGAAATGATTTATAGTATACTTGAAGATATCCATAAAGTCAGATTTTAAGAGTAAACAAAACTCTCCGATATGTAAACCTTCTGGCATACAATATGACCACAATAAAACTGTTCAAACTCTCAACAGATGGCGATCCGTTCAATTAGTAACGACATCTGTTGGTGGAAAAGCAGAAACTACGACACTTCTAGGATTATTGCGGTCATCATAAAAGTAAACTTGCTTTCGTTTTATTTTCGCTAATTATGGTCGTCGCCATATTGAAAAATTAGCTGACGTGAATGGAAAATTGTTAATTTTGCTCAACTAATTGAGCTCAATGAATTGATAGTTACCGCCTTTTCCGTAACAACCTCACAAAAAAATCTCTCTCAGCTGAATTTTCTTGTGATACGAGATAGTTTTACTAAATTAACAAATTGATTTATTTCATTCCAAGATGATAATATTCATCATTTTCGAAGCGCATTAATTTTATGTTTCTGCAATCCCAACATTCACGGTAAAATTGAATGCGCATAAGCCTACTGTAGTGTTCCACAAATAAGAGTGGTTTCAGTGGTGGCAATCAGAACAATAATGACATTTATTCCATTTCTCTAGTCCTACATATTTCACAGCCTACTACATCTCTCCTTATCTTTAATAAAAATTGATTAAGAATTAAACCGTAAACTAAAGTATGAACATTTGTTTAAATCGTCATAGGTTTCAGTAGGTCGACTGCAGAGGCACATCGTTTATCGTCACAGGACGTCTGACTTGTTTACTTTCAAATATTATTTGCTTCTTCGACTGTTGTTAATGCTCTTGTTCCTTTTGATGCGATCCTGGTCAATCACTGACCTTCCTGTCATTAAATACAAGGGTGATTATTTCATTCTTCCGAACCTGTTGGGAAAGAAGTGTTAGTAAACAGAACACAATAACATTATACATCAACTGTTTGCATTTGCAATATACTTAGCCATTTTTGTTTTTTTTTCGTACGGTTTGAAAACGAATAATGTAAAACAATTTAATTAACCTTATATGTTGTCTTTTTAATTCCAATGTTTCTACGGACTTTTTTTTTTTTTGACTATGATTTCTTTTGCTGAAAATAAACTAGGAATTTCATCTTTAAACATGTTGTTTTTTTTCGTGACATGTTTTATTGTCACATGGAATGCTGCACGTATTTCAATGCATGCTTAATGCATAATAATCGTGACTGTACGTTTTCTATCATCATGATAATGATTTGTTATATAGTTTATCTGGCTCGTCTCTTGAATTTCCAATATATGTATATGTTTCATATTTTGAAACGTACTGGACGATTTGATTTATTTCGTTCTTTTCTGAGCCGGACCGAATTTCACCAATCTTTTCAATCTCCTTTCGTTCTTGTTACAGAAATGGACCAGGATTATTCCTCTTCATTTCATTTAAAGTAGTAGACCGGAATCAATGTTCCCTTTACTCTTTTTTTCTACCCAGGAGCGGACCGGACGATCTGCTTCATTCCTTCATACCGTACATGGTATGGACCGAATTTCCACAATCTCCCTTCGTTCCTTTTACAGAAACGGACCGAGATTTTAAAATCTCCTTCGTTTCTTATGGAGATGTAGACCGGAATCTGTGTTCCCTTTACTCTCTACTGATCAACCAGGAGCGGACTAGATGGTTTATGTTATTCCTTCATTTCATCTCGAAATGGACTGAATTTCCACAAACCTCCCTACGTTCCTTTTACAGAAACGGACCAGGATAAAATCTATCCTCTACGTTTCTTATGGAGAAGTAGACCGGAATTACTTCAAGTATTCCCTTTACTCTCTACTGTTTAACTAGGAGCGGACTGGACGATTCACATTATTCCTTCAATTCGTTGCAGAAATGGGTCGAATGAATGTATAATCTCCCTACGTTCCATCTACAGAAACGGACTAGGATCTTTCTATCCTCTACGTTTCATTTGGAGAAGTAGACCGGAATAACTCAACTATTCCCTTTACTCTCTGCTTATTATATATGTCTACGAAATTGAACCATTTATTTTTATAATTTACTGATTATTGATGTCTTTTTAATAATGATTTACCATATTATTTTCCCGTGCCATCATGTAGCGGGAAATTTAAACAAGTTTGAAGACACTGTTGTACATTTGTTCAAACATGCACATTGTAAAACGAAACAAGTAATCCTTGTACATATGTTGGTTTAATATAGTCAAGCAATGTCCATTTGAAATGAGTGTTTAATATATTTATAATCTTAACCATTCGATCATATATTCAAACGCAAGTCTTTTTTTCGAAAATCGATATTTTTTTAAATGAATGTGTGTATTTGTATTATTTATTCAAACGAACTATCCAATTACACAAGGGGACTTTTGTACTGTTAAATTAAAAACAAGTTGATTAATTTCCAATCATTTCTCGGGTTCGTTGATCAACTATAGTTAGGTATTAGTATTCACTACAAATTGTTGGAATCTGGATTAGTTTTTATTTTATTAAAGATGATGATAATCATCACTTTGTAACCTATAATTCTAACATAATCTATTATGCCGAAAGAAATATTTAAGAAATCTTCGACATCTTGTGTAATGTGTACCTGTTATTTTATTTTTCAATTATTCACTTTTCACCTAATATAAAATGTTCATGAATTTGTAAATTTCAGTAAAATGTCGAACTATGTTGATAGCTCTTGAGATAAACTTTCCTGAAGTATGTTCGTGTAACATTACTCTAGACAATTCTGGCATTGCATCCATCAATACCAATCAATTAAAACTTTTTTGTATCCTATATAGAAATATATGAGTTTTAATCGATGTAGAAATATGTTGATACCTTATTGTATTTTTCAAATAGTATTGAGAAAATATTGTATTAAATGCACTGTTTGCAAGGGCAATGTTTTCGACGAATACCTTAATACAGTTTATTACTTTATTACTGTCCCTGTCTAAAAATCAAAATAATAAAATTGTTATAAATCCTTCTAGTGCTTTGCAGAAAATTTAGTATCACTAGTAAAACAACCTCTTTTGACATAACAAAAAACTTCAAAAAAGCAAACAGATTAATCAAGCTCTCTATTTTACAAAAGTGGTACATTTCACGTTGAATATACTAGCTCTCCATAAGTTGACTTGTGTATTATGAATGTCATTACGATTGATGAAACACTTTCACTATCTAGCCTTTTTTTTTTTGAAAATAATTTATACTTATCAAACGGATCGCAAATTAATCCATTACGAAAATAAATGTACGTTACTGGTGTAAATGTCAAACCCCCACTTTGTAAGAAAATAATTCCGCCTTGCGTTTTGTCGAACAGTTGTCTCACAAAATAGTACAGTTGTACACAAGTCTCTAGTTCAAAAATAATGGTTTTGTGTGATTACTCAATGTTAAGTGCTAGTAAACAGATGAGCATTTTCAGTTCTGTAGGCTTACTCTTGAAAATTTAAAGCAAATGAAAGGCGGCTTCTCCTGATTATAACGACCGCACTTAATCTCATCTTGTTTTTTTCGTGAAAAAACTAATTGTGTAGCATGTTGTGTAGTTTTTTTTTTTAGATCAGTTGGTAATGATTTACGGTAACTTCTAGACGTCCAACAAACTATGATATTCTTCAAACTGGTATAACCATCATTAGTAAAGCCAATTCATTGTGCTATTAACTCAAGTAGGAATCAATATGTAAGCAATATTCCATTATTTGACTTGTGATGGTGCAAATTTTAAACCAATCTCTTGAAGTTTTGAAACTAATAAATGAAATTTCAAATGATAAATCAACTGTATGAAACATTTCTCGCAATAATCATAGCACACATTTTCAAACCCGCACTCATGCCAGCTCAGCATTTTTTTTTTAATTGCTAACATTCCGTCAATTGCATTGATGCTAAAGATCATAGCAAGCGCAATGGATGTCATGGAAAACGTTAAACCCAAACATGCTTAAGTTTTTTCGTTACATTCAATCTATCATTTCTCACATTGTTTTGCTTTGTTCAACAAAGAATCTCTTGCCTCTCATTCAGAAAACCAGTGCGGTTATGATGGCGATGCCAACAACGCTGTATCAGGAAGGTTATATGTAGATTGCGGTCTGCAACTTTCTCAATGATTATCAACTATCAAATTAGCAATGTGCCAGTGAAGTAGCCAATTTTCCTAGTAGAATGGAGAGCTCACTTTAAATATCAATGAAATAATAGTTACCGAGCACCTTCATCCGAAGCGTTGAGCCAAGATTAGTTGCTTCAATCCTGAGCACCGTTTTATCCAAACTTTCAACTGTTCGTCCGGAGCGTTGTGGGGTCTTCGGGTTCTCACAAGCTGTGCGATTGGGTCGCGATCTCATCGGTGTTCTCCAAAGTTTCGTTGACTTTTTCTTTATATTTACAGACAGCCGCCGGATCTAACAGCATTCGAATCTTCTTTTCTTCCCGAATGATTCATCCTCAGTCGCCAATGTAGTGTTCCACAAATAAGAGTGGTTTCAGTGGTGGCAATCAGAACAATAATGACATTTATTCCATTTCTCTAGTCCTACATATTTCACAGCCTACTACACCTACCAACACAGTAACTACTAAAATATTACTTTGAAATGATCACTTTCTACTTACGAATGACGTATCCTCCTGAACTTTACGTGCCATCGAAGATGCTTCTCTACATCTTGAGCTGTCATAGTTTTTTGTTAAAACAACAACAACAATCATCATAACCTCATTTCGAGAATGGAAAACTTTTCAATTAGGTTTTAATACAGTTTTATGTCTGAATGTGGTTTGCAAACCCTCTCCGAGAGTGGTCCACTTAGCCGGAAGATGCTCTTAAAGAGGTTATCAAGAGGTTTCGATGTATAAATCAGTTTTATTGCAAGTTTTATAAAATTCGTCATGAAGATCTCTTATAGAGCCGAACAAAACTTAGAATGTTACTTGGGAATCGCTCAAGCTATTTGTTATCTAGCATGGTTGGCTTACGTGTACCTTTTGCATCGGGTAGTTAACGGAACTGTCCGACTGAACTGGTAGAGACTGGG
The DNA here is from genome assembly GCF_035046485.1 of Aedes albopictus. Taxonomy (NCBI): domain Eukaryota; kingdom Metazoa; phylum Arthropoda; class Insecta; order Diptera; family Culicidae; genus Aedes; species Aedes albopictus. The sequence continues at coordinate 282,635,493 of NC_085136.1, read as the reverse complement.
TAGAGCTAATGTGACCAGTCACGGGATTGACCCAATTCGCTGTAGCAATCCCGAAGAGCAACACGATACTCGGCAACACAGAAATTTGCTGAAATTGGCTAACGGCAAGCTGATTCAATCGATGCATCTAGTCTCCAAGATCACTGTTATTTCCTTCGCTGCTGGCTGTCTCACCTCTCGCTATTTCGGTGGCTTCCAGACCTTCTTTTCCTTTCGATGTTTCACTGGAATTTCCATCGCCACCGCTGGAGGATGATGTGGCGACACATTCATGGAACTTCCAGTGTTTCACTTTCTTGCAATCGTCGAAACACACGCATCGGAACCCGGGTTGAGCGAAATGGCAAATGAAGGGCAAATTTTACCATTAAAGTAGAATGTTTGAATGGCAAAATTTGCTATTGGTTTGTTTGAAATAAGAGTTAAAATAACAAAAATAATAACTAAATTTCTATGGCATAACAACTAAAGAATAACTGATTTTGCCATTGTAATAACAAAATAATAGCAAAAAGAATGTCAAAATAATAACATATTTTAATATGATGGTAAATTATGTTATTGTTTTGATATTGTGGCAGGATAGTATGATAGTAACATTTGTTATTGTTATGTTATTATACTATTTAATAATAACTCGTCAATTGTATGTTTTACAATGATAGCATGTTTTGTAATTTATATGTCATCCTGAGCTATTCATAAAGAACTAAAGAATTGCAAATTTAGATATGACGACAAAATATGTTATTCTTTAGTTATTGGTTTGTTATTCACATCTACCCGGGAAGGATAACCATATGCGGCTAGTCACCACGTGTGGCTAGTGTCTTCAAGCATTTAGTCTCATCGTTCTGAGAAGCCGTGGGTTCGATTTCCGCCATGTTAGTCCATTGTCTAGTGTCGTGCTTCCTTCATAGAGCGAATAGCTCACACGCTGGAAGCATTAACATTTCCGTATTTTTTAAGAGATACTTGTTCGGCTACAAATATCATTAACTAACGATTGGTCTCCTTTGGCTAAATTCACTTTTATTCAGCTGAAATACGATCTAGTTTACAAATAATTTTCGCGGATAATTCTTTCTACCCTTTTTGTATAACAAGCAAGGAATTTGCTTGATAAAATAAACTTCAGACGTAGTTTCACGTTGCAGTAGAGACATCTGGTCCGTGAAGTTGGAACCTGACTCGGCAACTTCGAAGCATGATTTGTACAGAGAGGTACTCAGCAGCCCAGCTTTAGTAGAATTTTGATGCGGTTTTTTGAACTATAAAATAAAACGGATTTATGATATTCATGTTTCTAACCTTTTTTACCTAACGTTGTAATTTAACGAAAATGGCAAAAATCATCAACATATTCAGTGGACAGAAGTGCATATGTAAATCTCTTCTCAAAAATTTCAAGCTAGTTATTGATCACAAATTACAAAAGGTTAATGTCCAGATTACATGACCTACTTAGTTTAAAAATAGTTTTCAAAAAAAAATATCTCAATTGCCTGACAGAAATAGTCCTTCGCAATGTGTAATCACAATTTGATTCAAATTTTCTCCCAACCACAATCGGCATTTAGCGATGGTATCACCACTTCTTTCTGGCCACAGTTGGAGCACAGGGATCGGTTGCCGAATGTATTTTTAGAACCAGAATGGTAATCAAATAGCGGTCGTCCAGCATCGTTTTTCGATGTAACTGCTGGCTCTATGTGGCCAGCCAGCCAGCCAGCCAGCATTGATGGCCGCAAAACGCAAAGTCCACTCCGAAAGAGTTGTGCTAGCAATCGAGCTCGAGCACGGATCTGAATTGGAGATTTTTCCTCTCGGGGTCAATGGAGCCCTATTTTTGGGTGATGGGAATGTACAAACGTATCGTACGGGGTCAAATCTGTTGTATCGTGCGAATTGGTGGTACTCGCACTCAGCTTGTTGGCGTGATTGAATTTATCCCGAGAGATTGAGAATAGTTCAGAGTTTGAATTTGGAATTCAATACGAATGTGTGCTGTATAAATTTCTGAAACAGTGGTCCTGGAAACATACCGCATAGCAATGCTGATTGCTGATGATTGATGTACAGGAGTGGTCCATAATAGGATAAATCTAGAATTTGAAACTTTTTTGAAAAATGTGAAACGATCATTGATCATTTATTTCTTAGGAATATAGTCGTTTTGATCTCCTTAAACTCCATCGTTATCTTGAACCACTGTGCCAATAGCAACCAACCGCACAAACCGCCGAGAATGAAATCCGCTGTGGGATACCTTAGCAGCGCACCAGTAGCCACAGTACACCGTATTGTAGATATTTGTATGGGAATATGATTAGCTTTCTTTATGAAAGACGCGATCCGAAACGTGATTTGATAAGATTTGGTCGGGCGAGCGGAATATTGAAAGCGAATCGATTGAACGTTGATGCCACATGGGACGACGATGACGCGACGACGTGGTGATGTTCGTCAACTTTTGTGTGCTGTTGATTTATAAAAGGAATCCTTGCAAGTCTATGGAACGAAACGAATGAAACTGCTTTTCTGGGGCTTAGCTTGCCATTATTCACCATGATTCCGGCATTATGTGGCATCATATTGATCGGGATGAAAATTGTACGATAGCCTCTCGACCGTTACGATACGGTACCGGTAAGTAGTTTCATGTTCTGCCATGTGCAATAAGCCATTGAAAAGTTATTGATAACCAATGAAAGCCTGATCGAATACTGTTTCCGTACTACCCACAGCATGAAATTTATACTCATTGGCCTCCGCTGTGGTAAAGGGAACTATGTTTGAATCTAGGCACGCAGGTTGGTGAAGAACTTGCAGAATAAGTGGATTTAAGCACAGAATGCAAAGAAATTGGTATGTACATCCTTGTACACCAACTCATGGTCAGTGCCGGATTTAAGGGGGGGCTTTTATTGTTTTCACGCTAGAATTTCAAATAAATCAGTTATGAATAAATTTAGTGGATATCAACATTTTTTACAGCTCAGCTTATTGTTCTAGATCCAAACTCTCTCACAACGGTATTAATATCTTCATTATTACAGTTTTGTAAGAATGATTAGTACTTTTTAGGTTTTTTTTTGCCCATATTTTATCGCCAGCCATCGCCTTGACCTGTGGCCAGGTCAAATTTCTGTCGACTTGCTTGATTTCGTTATTGAGGCTGCGCCGCCATGAGCCTCTGGGCCTGCCTCTGCTGCGATGTTCTGCTGGGTTCCAGTCTAACGCTTGCTTGCAGATTTCGTTTCCGCCCCTGCGTAGAGTGTGGCCGACTCACCTCCACTTTTGCTCCCGAATTTCTGTCGCTATCGGCTTTTGATGACATCGACGATGGAGCTCCACGTTGGAGATCCAATTGTGAGGCCATCATGCACGAATAATATACCGCAGGCATTTATCGATGAAGACCTGCAGCCGTTGAGTGTTCTCCACTGATACACATCAGGTTTCACTGGCGTATAGCAGCACAGATTTCACGTTCGAGTTAAAATTCGGATTTTGGTGCGTCGACTGATCTGGTTGTTTTTCCATACATTTCTTAAACTCGCAAAAGCAGCCCTCGCCTTTTTGATTCGTGCACCTATGTCGATATTGGTGCCGGCTTCGGCCGCCATTTGGCTACCAAGATATTGGAAGCTTTCAACATTCTCCTCTGATTGCCCAGCTACCGTAAAGCTGGAAGGGTTGACCGTGTTTACATCCAACGATTTGGTCTTGTTAACGTTGATGGTAAGACCTGCCGCTGAGGAGCGATTGGCAAGATCAACGAGCTTGCTCTGCATATCAGAGGGCCGTTGAGCTAAGAGAGCAACGTCATCAGCCAATTCGAAGTCATTTAGGTGCTCCATGGTAATGGGCTGTCACAGCAATCCACGATTTGGTTCACGTGTGAATAATAAGCAATAGTTAAAATTCACGAACAAAAATTTGACAATTGCTTTGGAAATTTCTTCAGTCATAAATTTATTTGAGAATTGCTTTAATACTTCTCACTTCGAGTATTATTTCGTCAACTTATTTATAAATACATAGGTTTTTTTTTAATACTTCCATAACTCCTTTAAATTTTTTCTCGAAAATTTCATAGGCAGTTTCTCTAGCAAAATAACAAGAAATTATATCCGCCGTATATTCGAAAATTACACTGGAAATTATATTATGAATTCCTTCCACTTTCTCCATTCATTCCCAGCTGGAATTGCCGAAGGATTTTTTAAAGGATTTTTTTTTCAGAAGGAATTTACAAAGCCATTGAATAAGAGAGAATTCCTAAAGAAATTTCAGAAAAAGCTTCCAATGGAGTTGACGGAGAAATTTTTAGCAAGAATTCACAAAGCCATTTCTCAAAAAGCTCTCAAAGAATATGCTGAAAGAAAGAATTCACGACTACTAAGGATTTGCCAAAGGAATCCTGAATGAATATTTCACAGAGATTCATCAAAAAAAATCGAAAATATTTTCTTGGGAAGTTTTCAAAGGAACTGTCGACGTCCTAAAGAAAATTTCGTAGCAAGTTCCAAAGGAATTGCCGAAGACAGACTGCCGCAGAAATTTCCAAAAGCACCACTGAAGAATTAACGAAGAAATTTGCTAAAGTACTCGTAGGAATTGCGAAAGGAATTCTCAAATAATGTTGTAAATTCCTTCTGCAATAAAAATATTGAAGGGACGGGACTCAAACGCAGAGCTTCCCTTAGAATTATCGTGATTTAGGTTTGAAAAAATCCTTTAGGTACACAACCTGAATCATCAAAAGAAATAATTCCCTAAGGTTACTTCAAATGTTCAACCTTCTATTGAGGCAAATCCAGAATTCATTGTTTGCCCAATTGCATTATCGAACACCTTTTGGGACACTATATTTGCCCAACTTTCTATTCGATTAAATTGAGTTAAAGTACCATTCTTTTCCTATCTACGCTAAAAGGATATTGTCGTCTGAGTCTAAAATCCTATTCTTGGTGAGCGCTGTTTATCGACGCGCGACGCCAAACTGTTTGTTTTCTTCAAAGTTGTCTAGCGACTAAAGGCTAGCCTAGCTAGCGCTTTTGTAAAAGGTGCTTCCCCGTAACAACACATTGTTGCTGGAAGCTTGTAAGCCGCGTTTTCACCGTTCAGTGGAAGCCAAAAATAGGTAACCACCAACCAACTCTCTTCCCATTGTGTTGTTTTCCGATTCAGTGAATTTTCCCACCCCATCGCATCGCGGGACGACGTAGTGATCCTTTCGATATCGTCGAGTTTGTGTGAAAGCTTCGAGTTCTGTACGACTTTTACATCGCACCGCACCACTCCGACCCTGTTTTCAATGTGAAGAGCTTTGGGTTTGAAACCGCAATAAATTGTCTATATCGCCATACCCGCGCGGGTCCTTCGGTGAGTGTGGTCGAGTAATAAGAGTTGTCATTCGCTTTGCTGTTTATCTGTACCGAGCCCGAATCCGGATTTTATGCAGGGATAATGTACATAGTTAACCAAAAGTTGTTTCCAAAACATTAAGTTGGACCCGGCCGGGGTTGGTCAATAGACTCGCCTCGGGGCACAATTTGCGGTACAGTGGCACACCATGCATGCCAACAGTTGGAGAGCCACCCTCCAGCACGACTAATTAAAGCGGAACAAACCCAGGCGACTGGGTTCGACAATACTTTTTACAAAATTGCAAACTTTTACAGGAATAATGCGCGTCAACATAAAAGAAAGAAAACTATAGAAGTGTACATGTACATGTAGTGAGTAGGGAATCGCGCTACTTGGGCGGTGGCTTCTATATTCGTCTGTTTTCCACTATAACTCAGTCAATCTTGAACCAATTGACACAATTCTTGGAAAGCGGTGAGATAGGTATAGTATCTACCCGTGTACAAAATTTCAAGTCAATCGGTTCAAAATTGACCGAGTTACAGTGGAAAACAGACGAAAATAACAGACGAAGAAAACCACCGCCCAAGTAGCACGATACCCTATACAAACATGCTTCATTCCAGTTTGGTTGTACCTATTTCCAAATACAGAGAAAGAAATCGGACGAACTTTGAATGGTGGTCCCTCGGGCTCGAGTTTTCCCATTTAAATCTAGGCCAGAGAAAACAAACAACAGTTTTCAAACAGCAATACAATTGAGTTTATCCCACTTGCATTGACTTGGAATTGATAGCTGGAGAGAGCTGGTTGTAGTGGGGAAATGGGGTGGTATGAACAAACTTTGCGTGCTTCCACGTTTACAGGTTTCTGTTTCGAAGCGAACACCTTTTTTCGATGCATTTGCGTCCTATGTTGCTGTTCTATGTCGATTACAATAGTGGCTTTAACTTTTAGAGAAAGAAAGGAAAGTCAACAAGTGCACAAGATTGTGGATGTGGAGCCTTGTGATCTTGAACATGATGATGTTCAGGTTTTCAGGTTGATTACATAAAAAACCAGTGTTTAAAGCACACAACAAAAAAGTGCAAACTAAACGTTCCTCAGATCTCTATCCTGAGCAGGGATGCCATATATACAGATTTTTTTAGCATCCGTACAGATTTCGTTTTATATGAAATACAGATTTTTTAGCTAGAGGAGCTATTTTATTTTTGTATGGGATACAGACTTTAGAAAAAAATGATACAGATTTTTCAAAAAATCATCTGGCATCCCTGCTCCTGAGTACCCCTAAAATGCTCCTGAGACCTCCAGGTACCCCCGTGAAGCTCTCTGGGACCCCCTGAAGTGTCCTTGATATCCCCTTAAACGACAAAAATAAGAGATGAATTTGTGAAAAAAATGCGTTCCGGTGGAATTTGAACCTACGGCTGAATATTTGCTAGGTAGGCTGAGTGTGAGAATAAGTTTCGGCTGCATAGAAAAAAATTCGCTCTCATTTGTAGATAAATTTGTTAATAAGAGAATGTTCATGGTGTGGGCTCGGAGTCAGTTTGGCTTTCTGTTCCACAGCATAGTTATCTTTTCTGTGGCTTAGTTAGTTAGAGTGCCGGTCCAGTGAATACGGAGTCGTGGGTTTGAATCCCACGAGAACGCGATTTTTTCACAAATTAACCTCTCAATTTGTCAATTAGCAACCTTCTGTGTCTTCCAATTACAAGTTTTCAGTATGTTTCAGACAAATCAGCAAATCTGGTAAATGCCAGTAATTGGCCTCATGTATCACTGCCCCTAAAACACTCCTAAGATCCCTGCAACCCTTCTGAAACTTTAATGGACCCACTGAAACCCCGTGGGATCCCCTGAAACGCCCCCAAGACACCCTGAAATGCCCCTGTGGTCTCCTTGAACGCACCTGAAACCCCCTTAAGTGCCCTGAAACGTTTCTGAAAGTCTCTTCGACCCCCTGAAACGCCCCCGGAACCCCCGTGAAACCACCTGGGACCCTCTGAAAATCACCTGAGGCCCCCTAAAGCGCCACTGAGACCTCTTGGTACCCCCAGAAATACCCCTGAGGCCTAAGGTGGCCCACACTTACATATATGAAAAACAAAAATTTCGAATAATGCCAAGTCTTACCTCCCGAATCAGTTGTTTTGGACTCCCAGAAGCTACGTTCAAAATTTGAGCAAAATCTTTATTCTTAAAACGGGTTTATTGTTTACTCAACGTTTCGACATGACTCAATAACACTTTGGTGAGCCTACGTGGACTTTTTACTAAAACGATTACATTATTTTCCCCTTGATGAAGGCACCATCCCTAAGTGCCGAAACGTTGGGTAAACAATATACCCGTTTTAAGAATAAGGACTGCGTTGCCACTAAAAACCTTCAGTTAAAATAACAGTCTATCCTCAAAAGCTAAAATTAAAAAATGTATAAAAATAACATGCATAAAAATGGTTTTAGTATAATGTGCTTCATTGATGACGATGATTTTTTTCAGGGACACCTATGTGCCTGAGAGCTTCCCACATATTTGGGGTGTTTGGGACGGTCGAAAGCTATTTCGTAATCAATGAACACCACTTAGAGAGACTTCTAAAAATTATTGATTTGCTCCACCACAGAGCGTGACAATATGGTGCACACAGAATCTCCCGGCACGGCATCCTGCTTGCTGCCGTAGGAGATGTACGTCAATCTTCTCCTGTTTTTTTTTTTTGCTGGAAGACCAATTGAAAATTGTTCTGAGCGTACGGCTGTTTCAAATGTGAATCATGAAGAAACTGCCTACTATCAAGAGAAGTTAACAATTTTAGTTTTATTCAACAGTTAGCCTTCAAGCAGCCCTGTAAAAGTGTAACTCGAAAAACAGCCTTTTTTCAAGAAGAAAAACTGACAGGTAAAGTTTATCGCCAGTACTTTAACAGTGCGTCTTGAAATGACAGCCAATAATTGAAAGAAGAAAAATCTGTGGCCTAACGACCTTCGATCAAATGGCCAGGTACCATGCCATTTGCAGTGAAAGCACGGTGAAACCAAGTATAATCATTGTCATATGCGAAAGCGACAAGAATGATTCAGACAGCAACTTGTCGTTGAACCATCCTTGCTCTCTCAGTCGCAAATTTGATTTAAGCTTTAAAGCTCATGAATGTTAATCAATGTAAATTTATTTATTTATCTTTATATATAAAAATGAATTTCTGTCTGTCTGTCTGTCTGTCTGTCTGTCTGTCTGTCTGTCTGTCTGTCTGTCTGTCTGTCTGTCTGTCTGTCTGTCTGTCTGTCTGTCTGTCTGTCTGTCTGTCTGTCTGTCTGTCTGTCTGTCTGTCTGTCTGTCTGTCTGTCTGTCTGTCTGTCTGTCTGTCTGTCTGTCTGTCTGTCTGTCTGTCTGTCTGTCTGTCTGTCTGTCTGTCTGTCTGTCTGTCTGTCTGTCTGTCTGTCTGTCTGTCTGTCTGTCTGTCTGTCTGTCTGTCTGTCTGTCTGTCTGTCTGTCTGTCTGTCTGTCTGTCTGTCTGTCTGTCTGTCTGTCTGTCTGTCTGTCTGTCTGTCTGTCTGTCTGTCTGTCTGTCTGTCTGTCTGTCTGTCTGTCTGTCTGTCTGTCTGTCTGTCTGTCTGTCTGTCTGTCTGTCTGTCTGTCTGTCTGTCTGTCTGTCTGTCTGTCTGTCTGTCTGTCTGTCTGTCTGTCTGTCTGTCTGTCTGTCTGTCTGTCTGTCTGTCTGTCTGTCTGTCTGTCTGTCTGTCTGTCTGTCTGTCTGTCTGTCTGTCTGTCTGTCTGTCTGTCTGTCTGTCTGTCTGTCTGTCTGTCTGTCTGTCTGTCTGTCTGTCTGTCTGTCTGTCTGTCTGTCTGTCTGTCTGTCTGTCTGTCTGTCTGTCTGTCTGTCTGTCTGTCTGTCTGTCTGTCTGTCTGTCTGTCTGTCTGTCTGTCTGTCTGTCTGTCTGTCTGTCTGTCTGTCTGTCTGTCTGTCTGTCTGTCTGTCTGTCTGTCTGTCTGTCTGTCTGTCTGTCTGTCTGTCTGTCTGTCTGTCTGTCTGTCTGTCTGTCTGTCTGTCTGTCTGTCTGTCTGTCTGTCTGTCTGTCTGTCTGTCTGTCTGTCTGTCTGTCTGTCTGTCTGTCTGTCTGTCTGTCTGTCTGTCTGTCTGTCTGTCTGTCTGTCTGTCTGTCTGTCTGTCTGTCTGTCTGTCTGTCTGTCTGTCTGTCTGTCTGTCTGTCTGTCTGTCTGTCTGTCTGTCTGTCTGTCTGTCTGTCTGTCTGTCTGTCTGTCTGTCTGTCTGTCTGTCTGTCTGTCTGTCTGTCTGTCTGTCTGTCTGTCTGTCTGTCTGTCTGTCTGTCTGTCTGTCTGTCTGTCTGTCTGTCTGTCTGTCTGTCTGTCTGTCTGTCTGTCTGTCTGTCTGTCTGTCTGTCTGTCTGTCTGTCTGTCTGTCTGTCTGTCTGTCTGTCTGTCTGTCTGTCTGTCTGTCTGTCTGTCTGTCTGTCTGTCTGTCTGTCTGTCTGTCTGTCTGTCTGTCTGTCTGTCTGTCTGTCTGTCTGTCTGTCTGTCTGTCTGTCTGTCTGTCTGTCTGTCTGTCTGTCTGTCTGTCTGTCTGTCTGTCTGTCTGTCTGTCTGTCTGTCTGTCTGTCTGTCTGTCTGTCTGTCTGTCTGTCTGTCTGTCTGTCTGTCTGTCTGTCTGTCTGTCTGTCTGTCTGTCTGTCTGTCTGTCTGTCTGTCTGTCTGTCTGTCTGTCTGTCTGTCTGTCTGTCTGTCTGTCTGTCTGTCTGTCTGTCTGTCTGTCTGTCTGTCTGTCTGTCTGTCTGTCTGTCTGTCTGTCTGTCTGTCTGTCTGTCTGTCTGTCTGTCTGTCTGTCTGTCTGTCTGTCTGTCTGTCTGTCTGTCTGTCTGTCTGTCTGTCTGTCTGTCTGTCTGTCTGTCTGTCTGTCTGTCTGTCTGTCTGTCTGTCTGTCTGTCTGTCTGTCTGTCTGTCTGTCTGTCTGTCTGTCTGTCTGTCTGTCTGTCTGTCTGTCTGTCTGTCTGTCTGTCTGTCTGTCTGTCTGTCTGTCTGTCTGTCTGTCTGTCTGTCTGTCTGTCTGTCTGTCTGTCTGTCTGTCTGTCTGTCTGTCTGTCTGTCTGTCTGTCTGTCTGTCTGTCTGTCTGTCTGTCTGTCTGTCTGTCTGTCTGTCTGTCTGTCTGTCTGTCTGTCTGTCTGTCTGTCTGTCTGTCTGTCTGTCTGTCTGTCTGTCTGTCTGTCTGTCTGTCTGTCTGTCTGTCTGTCTGTCTGTCTGTCTGTCTGTCTGTCTGTCTGTCTGTCTGTCTGTCTGTCTGTCTGTCTGTCTGTCTGTCTGTCTGTCTGTCTGTCTGTCTGTCTGTCTGTCTGTCTGTCTGTCTGTCTGTCTGTCTGTCTGTCTGTCTGTCTGTCTGTCTGTCTGTCTGTCTGTCTGTCTGTCTGTCTGTCTGTCTGTCTGTCTGTCTGTCTGTCTGTCTGTCTGTCTGTCTGTCTGTCTGACCGCTATGGAGCTGCACGTCAAAAAACACAGTAGGCAGGCAGTACGACGTTTGCCGGGACAGCTAGTTTATTATATATCTTCATCTGACCTACTCGGGTCTTAATGAAGTGTGGCTGGGAAAAGCCTCAATCAGGCATAAAATCCCGCATCTTGTCACACAAATTACACGTTAAAACAAGTACAATAAAATAAAATCACAGAATAAAAATTAATTAAAGCTAACATTATAAAACAAAAAATCTTACGAAGCACATCAATTAAAATCAAATTGTTCAAATAGATTATTAAAGTTTACAATCATAAACCTAATGGGATCATGCTGTCCATATCGGCTGTTACGAGGATCCAAGTGGAGGAAATTGCGGCGTCGTAGAGGTCTTTCTGGAACATATATTGGAAGCTCGGACAGTAAATTAAACAAAATAGTGTAAATGCTTACGATTCCGGTCACCCTTTTTTTCTAAACTACTTCTTATTGGCAATAAATCTGTAATTGCAGTTCCTAGATAAATTCAATGAAATCCAAAAGTAATAAAATTTCTCAAAAGCTACAACTGCTAACAATTGTAGATTTTTAACAGCAAATTTATCAATGCTTTTGATATCTCAGCTACTAAAATTGTAGGTCATAACCTGTCATTATAGGACTTATTGCCATTGTAGAAATGAATTCATAACTTACAATCAAGAAAATAAATCACGCAAATAGAAAGTTAATCTAAAGAACAACGAGCTCTTCTTAACACAATTTAATGCGGACATTTAGTATAATCACTCGTTCCTCACCGCATGTGGCTAATTTTGGTTTTTAACCACCTCTATCTTCCCATTGGCAATCCATGCAGTATTTTGTCTGACCAGCAAGCATGTATTCACGTCATTGTTTGACGTGGTTGGATTTTTCAATAGTCGCCTCCTCACAACTGGGTGACCGTTCGTGGTCGAAGCGGCTCAAGCTGTGTATCCGTTACATTCTCGTCAACAGAAATGTTAAGTCATTTTTTCGAGCGTTAAATATAAAGTTACGTCACGGGTAACTTTGATATTTTTTTCTTAGTTGGCATCACTATAAAAATAGTTTACCATCTCTCGTAAAATTACATTTATCAGCTGTTTTGTTACAGTAAGTTGTTTTAAATTGTGCTAACTACCCCTAAAGTTCTTAAAAGCTAAGCAATATTAATAGAAACCCCATCAAGCCTTATAGCATAAGTTTTGCGTAAATAGCTTAGCTTACCAAGGACAATCATACCCTCAATAGAAAAACCTTGCCGTGACGTCAAATTAGTGCGAGTAGGCCGGCCCATTCGTTCCAATTAATTACAGCGGAACAAACGAAGCGGTTGGTCTGGCCCCTACCCGTACCCTCCGGGAGCTTTCCAGACTGAGACTGCGAGGTATTTTTTTTTTCGGAAGAAAAACAAAACTTCCTATCACAAGCTCCTAATGATGGAGGATCTCAAAGATTAGAGTTTATTGAAGCGGCCGGTGGCGGCGGCACCAGCGCTAATTTATAACGTGTCTCATCGGCACCGGCTTCATTCATCAATGCCGCTAAACTTTGTGCCAGTGGGATTCTGTGGGTTTGTGGTGAAGTCTCTTGAAGATTATGATGTTCTCTGTATCTATATTATCTTCAAATATATAAAAATGAATGTTCTCCCTTCTGTAGCGCCCGTGTCAGGCGTCAGTACTGTACATAGTCGAGATGCGCAAAATTTTCGGTATTTTCGTTTTGTTTTTCTCATGCACATATTCAGCTCAAACCTGTGAACAATCGGAAGCTGGAAGCTAGAGCCTAATGAAGTGACTTCATTAGAAAAGTTTTGCCAAGTTGCACCTGGCATAATCAATTGTCTCCAATCAATATAATTTGATCGAAAACTTCTAGTCCAATCAATGCTTTCGTAGCTATCGTACACTACTATAGGGTAATTGTTCCCTTCGTTGTGGTAGTCCCTATTGTTGCGATAATGACAATTGAGCACTTTTTCGACTGAAATGTTACCAAAAGGCATTTTTAATAGATGTATTATGCTTAAATTATGGGCTAGCACTTTTTGTGTGCTTATGATTTGCCCAAAAACCAATTTTAAAAAAATCCTTGATATTTCTGCTGCTATGTTTCTATTGTTGCGGTAGTTTTCCCAATGTTGCGGTATCCCATATGATTTCAATGGGATACCGCAACAATAGGAACCGAAATTAAATTTTACCTCCATAATAGGAACAGTGTGCCTATTGTTGTGGCAAGCGATTATTGATCGAAAACAGAGAGAAATGATAGTTTTCATATTTTTTCCAGCAAATTTGGATAGAAAACTGCCGACTAACGTTTTGAAAACCTTCATTAGATAGTACGATCATATTTTTTTAATTAATTGACCTTATTACCACAACGATCGGCACACTTACCCTACGATACGAACCATATAAAATGATTATCCAAAAGTTCGAAGAAGAATACTCCTCCAGGCTTTCGACATGATACCTACAACAGAGCTCATCGGAACAATCACAATCAGGCTTCCAGTGTAATTTGAGAAACAACAACACGTTCAGCCATGCGAACTCACTTTCTGAAAACTACCCACCACTTTACGTCAAGTTGCCAAAAGCAAAACCTCGATTTCATCCGAATATTTTTGCACACCCAAATGGTTCAATGTCAAATCGTGATACCAAGAATCACAGCTCTAAAAGCAGCACAATTTGTTGCATCAAGCATAAGAGTTCCACAGCTAACAACACTTCAGCATCTCACAGCTGCCAATCGAAACTCTACCATTCGCTCAGTCACGAGAATTAATGATTCAAAAGCTAGCTATAGTTCAAAGGATCGCCCACTCGTTTCGATGGTATTTGGGTGGGATGGGGATGAAAAAAAAAAACTCGTTCAAATGCACTTCTTCTGTACTTTCCGGTGCTTGTAGTGCACTGCATAGCTTTGTCTTGCCAGCCTTTGATATAGCTGATTCCCCGTTTCATATGGGAGTGATTTCAATTTAATCCAGGCCACCGTTGACATTAAGCCTAGGATTTAACCCTTTAACGCTCATGGTGTCTGTGAAGCACCATCACTTTTTGGCGAATCCGACCAAAACCAGTTCACTTCAATATGTTATAAAAGCGTTTGGAAAGAGGTTATAAGCTTATTAGAGTACTTGTACACTCTAATAATTGGTTCAATAGTGAAACTACTGATGAACAATCAATAACTATTGATAAACAATTAAAAACTTTTTTTACAATTTTGATAAATTCAAAGCATTTATTAGCATTCAAAACTTTGAAAGAAGTCGTGGGCGGGATGGGGTTAAAGATGTTTATGTTATTGAGCCAACAATCAGCTATCATAGGTGACATCGTTCACGCGTGTGCGAATCTGTGATCGATGGTTTTGAGAACCGTCATAAAGCCTAATACCTTTTATTTTGGTTTTATGATAGTTCTAAAAACTTCTTTGAGTCTACTAAACTAAAAAATCCTAGTCGATTTGACAGATCTCCCGCTCGGTTGGAACTATGGGGATGACAGCAAATCGCCTGTTCCAATTTTGACGTTTCTCCTCTTTGTTTTTTTTTTTCGGGCTCATTAGAAGTGACAAATTGCGCGCACTTACATAAGGTACACCGGGGCAAGTTGAAACGGGTGGGGGAAAATGAAACAGCGTGCTAACGTGATGTTATCTAATCATGGTAAACAATTTGAATGTCAGTTTTTGATTCCAACAATCTTTTGGTAAAGGAAAATTTTACAAAATGTATTGAAATCTTTTCTAAAACTTCGCGTTTAATCTTGCCTTACTCATTTCAACTTGCCCCGATGTACCTAATATGTATGAAAGCTTACTTGGAAGCTTGGCAGCTTCTCCATTCGGGTCGGGTGGCAAATAAGCATGACCGACCGACCATAGTCGGCGGGCATCAAGAATAGTAAAAAGCACGTGCCGAAGTCGCACCGTATGCAAATATTTTTGCATTCGCCGTTGTTTACAGCAGAATAATGTTTAACTCATATATCATGCCTCATGAGCCTTTGATATGGACGGTCAGAGAACCGGTCATATGGAAAACAGATGCACAACAGCTGGACGCAGTATCATAGGAGTGTAATCAACCGACTGAGTTATTTGTCCAATTATTTTCTGTTATTTTGCATAAAGTATTTTCTTTGGTTTTGTGTTCTGTAATTTTTTCTCGATCTAATTGCTCTGAGATCGTGTTACAGATGGCATCGTCGTTCCACCAACCAACCACGTTCTCATGCTAATTTTAGTACATATCAATTAAGAAAGCAAACAAAATTAGCCTCTACACAAAACGTTGACCTTTTCCCTTCCCAGTGTTCAAAAAATGTCAACTTAGTCAATTTAGTTTCTGAAAGCATCTTTGTCATTCAAACAGACTAAGCAACGCTGAACTGAGAGCACGGCGAGTTGCTTGAGTCACTACTGATGTTGAATTGGCACATCACAAAACGACCCTAATGAGACAACCTAATTAGTATGGAAATTGTCAAACTTCTTCGCTCAGCTCTGTAGTAGGTAGGTATTTGTGTAAAATCCCCACTAGGGTTTTGCCCCTCCACCACCGGAAGAAAGGTAGCTCTGCTGGGCGTCATATCCCCATATGAGCAGAGAAAATGCTTCCCCATTAAAATGCATATCGCACTTAGTAAGCTTTCTGCGTTCACTTGTTCACGTTAGGTGGTTGGGACTTGGGAGAGTATCAACCGGAAGCAGGGACGAAAAACTCGGTTTTGAATCAGATGTCGTGATAGAATGATTACCGTAAAACGGGACGAATAGAAACAAAACTTTGAAGTTATGTAAGTTTTGGAAGTTTACAATAAGTACGCTCAGCAAGCGTTCATACATTTTTTTATATTACCTAGACACTGACAGAGTTCAACGATACGATTGTTGGATTGGCAACACTGCTGTCACTTTACTGAAAATTCAAAGACACTAAATGTTCCAATTGGAATTCCATATTTACTGTCAATGTCGTTCCAATCGAGCAGGAGACCTGTCAGACGTGCTTTAAGGGCATTGCTCGGCAGCATCATCGTCATAATGCGGGAATCATCATCAACAGCAACAATCATTTTCGTGTTCTTCAGCATATAGTGTCTTTACCTGAAGTAACTTTGTAAACACGAGGTTTTTGTTGTCGTCAAAAACGTTGCTTAGTTTGGCTTAGTTTCTTTTTGTTTTTAACAAGTTTGTGTACTCTTATCAATATATTATTTTGTGTTTTGATCTCATACAGTGGATTTTAGGATTATTTCGAGGTAATTATTTTGTTTTTATTCGAATTTAGAAATTTGGCTCTTAATCACACTTCTATGGGGCGAATAGAAACAGAGATGGATCTCAGAAGTTGTGTTAAAAATTAAGTGAAAATGCACCACTGCAACCATTTTCGTATTCTGTGCTTTCAGAGAAACGATGGTGAGGAACTACAAACCTAAAGAATTGAAATCGTAAAAAATAACAGATCCGCAAAATTTAAAGCAGGTCATCGAGGATGTTTCCGCCAAGAAGTTAACATTTCGCAGCCTTGAAATATGACATCAGTTTTTCTGTGATTTATCGAGATGCTAAGAAAGGAAATCTCATCAAACCTCAGGGCGGACAAACGGTTCTATCCAAAAATGATGAAAACTTGTTGGTGAAAAGGCTTAAGCTATGTTCCGAGCGGGGGTTTCCCGCTGACACTTGGATGTTGCGCCTGATTGTGAAAGAGTATTTAGATAGAATGGTAAAGAAAGCGTCAACATTTCAGGATAACCTTCCAGGCCCGGATTTTGTTTATTCATTCCTGAAAAGGCACAAGCAGGATCTGTCCTACAGGATGTGCCAGAATATCAAAAGAAATCGGGCAGCAGTATCACGCAAAATTATCAACGATCTTTCTTCTGAAGGATCGACTGAGGATTTTAATCAACGATTTAAACGGCTACGCAGTCTTTAAATATGGGAAAACGAAGTTTATTATTTGCCCGACGTTTCGGCAAATAATCAAGTCTGGTGGTTAGTTCAGAGATGAGTGTAGCAACTGTTGTGTTGATGACAAGTACACAGGCTCGAGGCATGACACGCGAGTTTGCCATTTCATGTTTATTGAAAGTAGCAGACACCGGGTTCACAAGGTTTGCTAGATAGAAAGTCTTGATAGAAAATTCTTGGACCAAGGCCACTTGGGCTGTACCAGTTTGCATAAGTCTGCAAAGGTTGATCATTGCTGTTCTTTTATGCTGAAGATTGGTCTGAGCTATCCTAACCGTAGCCACTACCCAAACTAGGTAAGATTAAACTCTTCGCAACAACAGCACAACAAAGAACAACAGCAATAAAACCAGATCGGTATCGATTGGAAAACGCCAAAGGCGAGGATACACAGAATACACTGTAAATCGCGTAATGCGAAACCATATAGGTGAAAATTTAAACTAATTAACAACATCTTCATAATCCCGCCCTTATTTAGCCTCAAGTGAGACTAGAGAAGGGCAGCTGGTTGTCTCGGAGAAACACAAGGTTCACTGCACCATTGCTCCGGTTAGCGCAGTAAGGGCCACATACTGTGGAGGGTGCCCTGGTACTCCACAGGCTCCGTTAGCGGTTAGGTTTTTATTAGACCCCCCTTGCCATTCATTCCTAGGCACGGTAAGTGTAAAGCCGCATCACACCATGACTTAGGGGTCACCTGTTGGTGGATTCTTACCACCGGAACAGGCGGTCCGTAGTGTTATTCTTAGCCAATTGAGACAATCGCTACCGACACTACACAGCTATCTAGGCTGATCGAGAAAAGAAATTAATATTAATGATCAACTTCATACGGGCTCGAAAAGCCGAAAATCCTATCGAAATGTGTCCTGACAATGACATCTTTCTCCCGGACAATTCTACTCAACTTGACCCAACCATTGGACGTGGCATTTTTTCGTCCACTCAAGACAGCTTGGCGTAAGATTCTTGAAAAGTGGAAGGCTACCGAGGGTAAACACGAAGCATCTCTACCGAAGGACTGATTTCCAAGACTGTTGAAACAACTAATGGAAAACATCAAAGCTCAAGGATCGAAAAATGTTCGAGTTGGATTTAAGAAGTGTGGAATTGTGCCTGTAACAGCATGTTACCCACAGATAAAAGTCCAGAAGATGCCGAAAAGCTGGATGAAAGTTTTATTTTCTTGCTACGTGATTCTCGAATCTCGATATGGACCAACACAATCATCAACCGTCAGAGAAAAACGCTAAAAAATCCGAGTACTGCCAGGGCAAAGCGTAACTGGAAGCTCAAACAACACTTCTGAAGATTCGGTGCAGGCAGAAATCTTGGACACAACGCCGATGCTATCAAATACTAAGAATGACAGAAGTTATCCATTTTTGAAGTTTTTTTATTAGAAAAAGTGAATATCTGGAATGTTTTTTTTTGTTATGGCCGTTGTTTCCTCAGCAAATAATAAAGACGACTGATTTTCCTGTTTTTATTTCATTGATCATTATTTTTTTTATGAAATTGTAATAAATAGTCTATTTTTTTTATGACTGTTTCACTTCACCCCATCACGAGGCGAATAGAAACATTGAGCATTTTATTTAAGAAAAAAAAAGACTAAGAGACAATTTTCAATAACCTTCAATAAAAAGTATAGTTCTTATATGCTGAAACCTGTCTCTATTCGCCCCGTTTTACGGTATGTGAGATTTTCCACACTTGTTTGCCTGTTTAGCTTTTTTTGAGTTGCTTTTTTCCTTCAATTTGATTGCTTGTTTCAGGTCAAACACCAATGTTCTTACTCAAAGTGCAAAGTTTTGGAATACCAATCGTGTTGTCAATGATGAATTGTAATTAACTCATCGTATGTACAAATAGATAAATTATGAAAAAAAAAATGCACAGCTCAGGTGAGATTTGAAATCACGGCCCTTGTACGATAGATGAGTGTTAACCAACTAAGCTACAGAGGCAATCAACGACTCAGGATCTTGTTGTTGGTTGATACAAGAAAATTCAAATCACATATCACTGATTGACTCGGTAGCTTAGTTGATAAAGCACTAGTCTAGCGTACAAGGGTCGTAAGTTCAAATGTCACCTGAGCTGTGTTTTTGTTTTTTTTTTTTATATAATTTGCCAGGGAACAAAATATCAATAAATATAAGCATTATTCCGAGCGTTTACATCTATCAGTGTTTTAATACATTTATATTTGTTTACTTACAGGTATTCTTCAAACCAAGCCAACAAGGTAAACTATAACTGATTTTTTTACCATTGGATGTAGAAAATAATAATTCCCCTATTATGTAAACATCGAGTAGATTGGACAACTTTTCGTAATGTTAGTACAATTCCTATCATATTAGGACCTAAACTACGTATACTCTGAGGAGGGATGAGGGAATCTGGAGAGTGTCTACGCTCCATACAAATTTTGAAAATTTTGTATGAACGAAAATCTACGAGAAGGCAGGGGTGGAGTCTGAGATGGGCAAAAATGAGTCTACCTAGTTTATGGACAGTGCCGTAGAATCACTGGAAAAATCTTTGGAGGTATTTCTGTGAATACATCCCTAGAGAAACCTATTAAAATCCAAAGAGTAGTCGCTAAAAAGTCAATGGTGTAATTTCTGTAGGGGATTTTTTTTATTATCGTACAAATTGGTTCGAAGATTCTCAAAATTTAATGAAATTTCTTTCACAGGTAGGGTATATATAAACAGGGTGTTAGGTTCATGAGTGCAAACTTTTTAAAGGGTGATAGAGGACCATAAATGGTGAAAAAAATGTTCTACGCATATGGTCAAATCTCATCCGTTACGTAGCTATTGAACTCCCCATGTTTTTTACTCTTATTGCTTCAACTGGCTATAACTTTGAAATGGTCAAACTTATCGCAGTTTTACCCTTATTCGAAAGATTATTGAATTTTCTATCAAATGGCATCTTTGAACCGATTAGTTTAGTTAAATAACTAAGCTTTCTAGAGCAAATAGCTTTAAAGTTGTGTGTTTCAATTTGTTTTTGTCAACTATCTTTGTAAAATGCGTAGAGTAAAGTGAGGCAAAAGTTCGAGTGGGGCAAGAGTTTCTTTTGAAGTTTTTGAGCTCAATTCAAATTATTTCTTTCGGGTGTCAAGGTTGTTCGAACCCTTTTTGAAAAAGAGTCTTTCACTCCAAAAATTATGAAAACTGATCAATATTTCGAAAAGTTATGACAAAATGTTGATTTTTTATCAAAAAATTGTAACATGCGATGGTCCTTCCAACGCATGGAATGGAATTGTAATGAAATCGAATTCGATATTTTATTTTGGGGCGTAACTAGGTATATTTTGAAGATGCTTTAGCATGTATAACTTTTTGCAAAAGAGATTTGGAAATCGTATTTTACACATAGTGGGGCAAAAGTTCGAATTGTGGGGCAAAAGTTCGAGTCATATGGCCACTTTAGGTATAAACCTAAAATTCTGCAAAATGTACATATTATCTCTAAGAGTGATAGAATTAGTGAGAAAATTCGATTAAAGTTGAAAAAAAATGTTGTTTTACCTGAATTTGGCGGAAAACTACTAGATTTTGGTGTAGTAAATTTAACCCTGATTTGGGTAAAATCCAGATCTGATTTTAAAGTGTATTCCAGTTCTAACATCAAATATTAAGTGGTTTCAGGTATTCCTATTACCAAAGTGTCAAAATAGTGTGCTACGGTCAGCGAAATTCCACAAACACTAGATTCGAACTTTTGCCCCAGTGGTGGGGCAAGAGTTTGAATAAAACACACACATACAAAAAGTGTTGTAACTCAAAATTGAAAAGACATTTTGCGTAACTTTGTTCAGCAAAATTTTTGCTCATGGATGGTAGAATCACCACACGGTATTTATTTATTTTTATCTGCTTCGATTTTTTTAAATAGGTTGAATTTTCAACTAGGGTCGAACTTTTGCCCCACTTTACTCTAATAACTTAAAATTCTTTCTTTGGCAAAGTTGTGGCCCTGTTCCACTCTACAACTCGTTCTTTGACATCAAACTTCTATCTCATATCGTTTTCTTGCAATTTCGATTTAAACGTCGCATTTCAGATCAAAAATTTGCAATCGTCATGGTAAGCACTTTTTTGCGCACTGTGCCGCACATTTAAATCAAAATTGCAAGAAAACGATAAGAGTTAGAAGTTTGGCGTCAAAGAACGAATTGTAGAGTGGAACAGGGGCCACAACTTTGCCAGAGAAATTTGTTTAATTTATTACGCAGGTTTCACAGATAATTGACATAAACAAATAAAAACACACTATTTTTAGCTATTTTGCTCCAAGGTTGCAACCATTCATTTGCAAAGATTTACATTCATTTGCTATTATCTCAGTTCAGAAGCATGCTATCGAAAAACAATGTATGGATGAATTTAACCTTGTAGTTTTATCTGAAAGTTTGCCGAATAACATTGGGGTCGCACACGCATTCCAAAGTCGTGAGCGAGCTGTGAAGGCAACTTTCCACAGCGTGAATGTAATTTACATTCACCGCGTGGAGAGTCGCCTTCACAGCTCGCTCACGACTTTGGTATACGTTTGCGACCCCAATGTTATTCGGCAAACTTTCAGATAAAACTACAAGGTTAAATTCATCCATACATTGTTTTTCGATAGCATGCTTCTGAACTGAGATAATAGCAAATGAATGTAAATCTTTGCAAATGAATGGTCGCAACCTTGTTTTGCTCTAGAAAACTTAGTTATTAACATAAACCAATCGATTCAAAGATGCTATTTGATAGAAAATTCAATAATCTTTCGCATAAGAGTAAAAAAACTGCGATAAGTTTGACCATTTTAAAGTTATAGCCAGTTAATGCAATAAGAGTCAAAAACATGGGAAGTTCAATAACTACGTAACGGTTGAGATTTGACCATATGCGTAGAACAATTTTTTCACCATTTATGGTCCTCTATCACCCTTTAAAAAATTTGCACTCATGAACCTAACACCCTGTATATGAACAAAAACTAAATAAATAATTAAGAATAAATAAATTGAAAAAAAATCAGGGTCGCCTAATTTTCCGGAAAACTTCAGTGCAAAACAATAATTTTCCACAGACACCATCTACTTGGAACAATCATAACTCAAGAACGAAGCATCGTTGACACAGTTTTTTTTTTGTGAAATCATAAGCAAATTTTCCCAGCAATTCAAAAAAAAATACAATATAAAAATTGTTTTCCACAAAATTTTCCACTGTTGAGGAAAATCGGTTGGAAAAGTCGGAAAGACTATTTTCGAAGTCCGGAAAAATTTCAAAAAAAAATATTTTTGAAAGGAAATTTTATAAGCTATATTCTGTAAAATTTTCAAGATGTGGTTTTTCTCTGTTCCTGAGTTATGACCAATTTTGTGCAAAAGACGGTCGAAAATCAACCAACATCTGGACAATCTGAAATGAATGATATTTTTAAGAAATCCCTGGATGAATCTCCGGTAGAGTTCCTGGAGAAATTCCAGCATGAATTTCAGAAAGAATACTAAGAGAAAATTTGAAGGACTCCTTTAAAAAATCTCAAAATAAATGGAGGAATCCCAGCAGACGTTTCTGAAGAAATCCCAATGAAAAAAAACTTTTGGATGTACCACAGGAGGAAAAATTCATATGGAAAAGTCTGAGGGACTCTTTTAAAAATGCTCGGAAACATTCCTAGCGAACTCCTGGAGAAACACAAGCTGAAATTCCCGGAGAAATTGCAGCAAAAATTTCAAAAAAAACTCATCATGAATTTCTGAAGAGTTTCGAATAAAAATTCTCAAAGAAATCCTAAAAAGAATTTATGATAGAATTTCAATAAAACAAATCCTGCCAGAGATCCTTGGAGGAAATTTTGAAGAGATTTCTCTGGGAGAATCGTGACAGCAGCTCTTGAAACTTTCCCAGCAGGGAATTTATCGTATAATCCTAAACATAAATTCCTGGAACAGTTTCAGCAAGTGTTCCTGGAGGAATCCTTGAAATGTCTGAAAAGAAGAAACAAATTTTAGAATGAAGAGTACTGTCCTAACGGAATTCACATTATACACTCCTGGAGATACTGTTGAATGGGTTTTAGTGGGAATCCTAAAAAATCTGACCATTTTTATAATATACAACAGTTGAAGCTTTTGGGGAATTTCATTCAAATATTTATCTTTTTTTTATATTTTTCAAGCACGTCGGTGAAAATTGTGGAATTATCTTTTATCAAATACATGAATCATGCCTAGCAGAATCCAGTAAAAAATTGAGAGTAGAACCCCTGAATTGTAAGATATGTGTTTATGAAATACTCAGGGATGAGATCATTCATATGCAATCAGTTACTTTCACCAAGACATTCACTTGCTGTTACTCGCTTCAGAAACATTGTAGCAAATATCAATGTATGCAACACTTTTTCATTTTTGTTTTACCTGAAACTTTGTAGAACAATGTACTAGCATAGCATCAATAATTAAATCATCAGAAGGCAGCAAACGCAACTCGCCACGGCGTAAAATATAATTTACATTCACCGCGTGGAGAGTTGCCTTCACAGCTCGCTCACGGCTTTGGCATGCGTGTGCGAACCTAATGTTATTCGGCAAACTTTCAGATAAAGCTACAAGGTTCAATTCATCCATACATTGTTTTTTGATAGCATGCTTCTGAACTGAGATAGTAGCAAGTGAATGTAACTTTTTGCAAATGAATGATCCCATCCCAGGAAATACCTACGGATGATCCTAGAAGAATTTTGCAAACGTTCTTGTAAGAATTTTGGAAATCATTCTTACAAAAAGCTATAAGATGCTATCTTGGAAAACTTCTTTAAAAACTCATTGTGATGTGGATTATGAGAAAAACGTTTTAGTTCCGCAGCATTCTTGAAGATATTTTATGGCGAGAGGCTTAATAAAATACTTTCTATTATTATTTCTTGACGAATCTCTCGTGAATATTGTGCTGGATTTGTTTCAAGGTGTATTATAGAGAATTGTTAATGTTTCAGTACATACATCAAGATTTCTGCGAGAAAATTTCCATAAATGTGCATAATAAATTTCCTACAGAATTCCAGATAAAATATCGTAGATCAAGGAACACCTTCTGATAAAAGTACTGGTCACTGGAAGGTTTTCCAATCGGATTTTTAGGTTATTTTTGACAAAACAACAAACTTTTTTATTGAACAATCAGGAAATAGTTGCCGGTGACTTCTCTCTCTCTTTTCTTGGCGTAACGTCCTCATTGGGACAAAGCCTGCTTCTCAGCTTAGTGTTCTATGAGCACTTCCACAATTATTAACTGAGAGCTTCCTCTGCCAATGACCATTTTGCATGCGTATATCGTGTGGCAGGCACAAAGATACTCTATGCCCAAGGAAGTCAAGGAAATTTCCTTTACGAAAAGATCCTGGACCGACCGGGAATCGAACCCGTCACCCTCAGCATGGTCATGCTGAATACCCGTGCGTTTACCGCCTCGGCTATATGGGCCGGTGACTTCGAAAGTTTTTTTTTATTATGTGATGAAACCAATGGAAAAGCTTGTATCCCAACTTCGTTAGAATTTTCTTCCGATAATATTGTGGCAATTGCAAAAAAAAAATATAATTTTGTTTTCTGAAACTGCCACAATATTATTGAAAGAAAACTGACGTGTTTCTTTTAATCATATACAGGGTGTTAGGTTCCTGAGTGCAAACTTTTTAAAGGGTGATAGAAGACCATAAAAAAATTGTTCTACGCATATGGTCAAATCTCAACCGTTACGTAGTTATTGAACTTCCCGTGTTTTTTACTCTTTTTGTCTTAACTGGCAATAACTTGAAAATGGTCAAACTTATCTAAGTTGTTTTACCCTTATTCGAAAGATTATTGAATTTTCTATCAAATGACATCTTTGAATCGATTGGTTTAGTTAAATAACTAAGTTTTCTAGAGCAAAATAGCTAAAAATAGTGTATTTTTATTGGTTTTTGTCAATTATCTTTGAAACATGCGTAATAAATTAAAATTCTTTCTTTGGCAAAGTTGTGGCCCCTGTTACACTCTACAATTCGTTCTTTGACATCAAACTTCTAGCTCTTATTGTTTTCTTTTAATTTTGATTTAAATGTGCGGCACAATACGAAAAAAAGAGCTTTCCATGACAGTTGCAAATTTATGATCTGAAATACGATGTTAAATTCGAAATTGAAACAAAACGATAAGAGATAGAAGTTTGATGTCAAAGAACGAATTTTAGAATAGAACAGGTGCCACAACTTTGCCTAAGAAAGAATTTTAAATTATTACGCATTTTGCAAAGATAATTGACAAAAATAAATTAAAACACACTACTTTTGAGCTATTTGCTTTAGAAAACTTAGTTATTTATCTAAACCAATCGAATCAAAGTTGCCATTTGATAGAAAATTCAATAATCTTTCGAACAAGGGTAAAAAAACTTCGATAAGTTTGACCATTTTCATGTTATAGCCAGTTAAGGCAATAAGAGTCAAAAACATGGGAAGTTCAATAACTACGTAACGGTTAAGATTTGACCATATGCGTAGAACTTTTTTTTTCTCCATTTATGGTCCTCTAACACTCTTCAAAAAGTTTGCACTCAGGAACCTAACACCCTAGGGAGCAGTGGTTTTATGAAAGCTCTGAGGAATTGATGATGGAAAAATAAGGTTTAGTGAAATTTATAAACAACTTTTAGTTCGCCTCTCATTTATTATGACGTTCCCGGAAAATCGTCCTGAGATCCCAAACCTTCTCATAGAATTCCCAGACTGCATCGTGCATTATTTTAATGAAATTTTCATCGTCTTTATAAAATTCACAATCGAATCTTTCTCGCAGAATCCTCAGCTTCTTTCTCACACATCGCTCACAGCTAAGGGACAAAACGTCGAATACCAAAATGTCAAACAAGTTTTTTTAAGGAAAACCATGCTTTCACTTTTCGACGTTTTGTTATTTTGACGTTTTGTCCCTTCGTCGTTTTGTTTTTTTTTTCAACATTTAGAGTAAAGCGGGGCAAAAGTTCGAGTGGGGAGTGGGCAAGTTTTGAGCCCAGTTCTAATTATTCCTTTCAGGTGTCAAGGTTGTTCCAAACCTTTTTGAATAAGAGTCTTTCACTCCAAAAATTATGAAAATGGTTCTGGGTCATTTGGCCGAACGCCATTTGGCCGAAAGGGTCTTTTGGCCGAATGCCATTTGGCCGAATGCCGTTTGGCCGAATGCCGTTTGGCCGAAAAATTAATGATAAACTTAAATGATCATGCCATTGATCCCCGCATCAGTATAACTCGAAAGAACAGCCTATGATTCAAAGAAGGAATAATCTTTGATAAAATATTGGTAGTTTCAATGCCAACTAATCCCTCTATGTCAAAACTAGAAAGAATAGCCTATGATTGAAAGAAGGAAATATTTCTTATGATCATATTGGTAGTTAGAATGTCAAAAAAGTCTATGAATTCTTTCGATCATGATTCGGTCAAACAGCATTCGGCCAAATGATTATTCGGCCAGATGGCATTCGGCCAAATGGCGTTCGGCCAAAAGCATTCGGCCAAACGGCATTCGGCCAAATGGCCGGACACCATGAAAATTGATTAAAATTTAGAAAAGTTATGACTCAATGTTGGTTTTGCGTTGATACTTCCAACGCATGTATTGGAATGGTAATGAATTCAAATTCTGTCTTTTATTTTGGGGCGTAACTAGGCATATTTTGAAGATCTTTTGCAAAATAAATTTAAAAATCGTATTTTACACATAGTGGGGCAAATGCTTGAATTGTGGGGCAAGAGTTCGAGTCATGTGGCATCTTTAGGTTAAAACCTAAATATCTTCAAAATGTTCATATCTATATATGTAAAAATGCAGTGGCATACGTGGGACCGCGCATAACTCGCGAACGAAACGTCCTATTTGGGTCATCTTTGTTTCGTTCTGTTAGTTTTCACCCAAGGAAGGTTTATGAGCCGAAAAACATTGAAAAAATGAGAGTTTTTGAAAATCGGGTTTTCAGACATTTTGAATGGGGACTTGGACTTAGCTAGGGACTTGAAACGTCAAAAAACGCAGTAGGCAAGACAAAGTTTGCCGGGGACAGCTAGTTATCTTTAATAACGAAGAAACTACTGTAGCAATTCGAACAAAGTTGTAGAAATTTGCCTTTTTTTCTGAATTTAGTGAAAAACTTCTAATTTTTGGTATGATAAATTAAACCCTAATTTGGGTAAAATCCAGAGAGAACTTTAAGTGCATTTTACATCCTTCATTAAATGTTGATTGGTTTTAGATGTTCCTATTACAACTTAATTCTTAACTGGAATATTTTTGCGATTTTAAAAACGATTTTGCGTAGATTTTTTTTTCTCCATAACACGATTTTTTGTTTCCAAAATCGTTTCAACTTCATGTCAGTCATCAAATGTTGAAGGTCAATAAAATAGATTTGGTTATTTGGATTACTAAACAACAATGGTTTATCTTTATCATGCCTCCTGTCACGCTCTTCTCACAGCCAACTTATCCGTATCCAACTACACTACAGGCACTAAAATAACACACATATTGAATCTCAATCAAGAATGTGTTGACGGAACGTTTGATGTGGGTAGCGGTAGGAACAGAAAGGAGAAAAAAAAATATTTGATTTGCGTTTTCCCGTCGTAAGTTAGAGCCAATTTCCGGATCCGACCGATGATGTTGGGCACGTTACCCCCAAAGGGATCCAGATCCAACAAAGCAACAACGCAACGTGTGGAAGTTGTTCTGCGTTAGTTAGCCGTAGTCATCGTCGTCGGTTTGGAAACCAGAAAATATGTAGGGGAGATCGGGGAAAGATGGGTCTCTACTAGATTTAAGCTATGAAATGCATAAAAATGTCAATGTCAATGTTATTTCTTTCTATACTTATCAGATGTTAAAATTATTTTAGTAATTTCAAGGAAACATCTTTTCTTCTGATTTTTTTTATTTGGCATGATAGGAAATAGGCTTAAAAATAGTGCAACAATAAAACATAAAAACTCAAATTTATCAGAGAGATATTGGAGTGGATCGTTTCACCCTAACGGCGCATATCCTTCTCACGTATGGGGATGAAATTTATGGTTCCATACTTTGTGAATCGGAGATTTTTTTCAGGCTCTCACATAAGGGATTCTAACTTATTCTAACCAACAATTGATAAGCACCCAAAGTTTATTCTTCCCTGTGAAGATGGTACTTAACGGTGTTGCGAGCAAAAGGTGTCGAGAAATTGATATGCAAACACTGTTTGTAGGTTGTGTTTGCATACATATTAGCTCAGTGCGATTGGGGTGTTGTGTGGGGATGCTGAGTTACAAATTAATTTCTCTGTGAACCAAATTCACTCAGGATACTGCTAAAAATACTCTCGAACTTTTCTACAGATGCTCCTGGGATTTTAAAAAACCAAAATTCTAACAATTTTCTTTCAGCATTGCCCAAAGAAGCCTTCAAGAATTCTGCTGAAAATATTCTCAAGGTACTGATGTAAAACAAACACCATTGAGTTTTTGCTGCGAATCCTCGCTGGATTCTAATAAGGTTCCTCTCAGAAATCTGCCAAGAATACTCTTAGGATTCTGCCGAGAATACTTTCGGGATTGTGCCGAGAATCCTCTCAGTGTTCTAACAATTCTTTAAAGATTTTGATAAGAATCCTTAGAATACTTCTAAGAATCCTCTCAAAGTTCTGAGATTCCCGACGGGATTGTATTAAGATTTCAACATATGCTGAAAAAACTCCTAGGATGCTTTGGAAAATCTTTATCCTCTTAAAATTCTGGCAAGAATTCTCTGAAAATTCTGACGAGAACCCTCTTAGAATTCTACCAAGAGTCCTCTCAAGATTCTGCCAGGAATCCTATCAAGATTCTGTCTAGAATTCTCTCACGATTCTGCAAAGAATCCTCTTAGGATTCTGCCAAGAATCCTCTCAGGATTCTGCCAAGAATCCTCTCAGGATTCTGTCAAGATTCCTCTCAGGATTCTGCCAAGACTCCTCTCAGGACTCTGCCAAGAATCCTCTTAGGGTTCTGTCAAAAATCCTCTCAGGATTCTGTCAAGAACCCTCTCAAGATTCTGGCAAGAATCCTGTCAGGATTCTGACAAGAATCCTCTCAAGATTCTGTCAAGATTCCTCTCAGGATTCTGCCAAGACTCATCTCAGAATTCTTCTGCTGAGAATCATCTAAGGATTCTGCCAAGAATTCTCTTAGGATTCTGTCAAGAATCCCCTCAGGACTTTGTCAAGAATCTTCTCAGGACTCTGTCAAGAATCCTCTCTGGGCTCTGCCAAGAATCCTCTGAGAATTCTCACGAGAATCCTCTCAGGATTCTGCCGAACACCCTATTAGGATTCTGTCGAGAGCCTTTTTGAGAATCTGCCAAAAATCCTCTCATAATTCTGCCAAGAATCCACTCAAGATTCGCCAGAGTTTTCTTACTGGAGCACCCGTTTGAAATCCTCCCAGGAAGCTTTGTCAGAATTCTACCAAGAAACGTCCCGATATTCTGTTGAAAATCCTCACAGAATTCCGCTGATAATGCTCTAAGAGAGTCCACTGAGATTCCTTTTGGGATTCCGCTGAAGAGACGAGGAGCAAAAAGAAGAGACGAGAATAGAAAAACAGAGAAAAGAAGATAAGCGAATAGAATAATAGAAAGCAGAAGAGAAGAGAAGCAAAGAGTACATAATAGAAGACAAGAGAACACTAGGAAAAGGAAGGGGGTAGAGAATAGAAGAGAAGAGAGTAGAAGAGAACAATTATGATTTTTATTGAAACAGGCAGGTCTTAGTCAACATCTTCAATTTAGTATGAGATATTTGGGGTTTAAAGCATGACTAAATATATTTGTTACGGCATCTATCACATAATAAAATGTTACTAAAATAATAAAAAAAAACTCAATTGCTCCGTAAATTTTGCGATTAATCCAAAAAGGTGAAACTCATTCCAAAATGAAATAACAAGCCCCTCATAAACAAACTCTGTTAACTTTGAATCCTCCTCTTGTTTTTTTTTTTTCGAACAAGGAAGGTACTCTTGTGTTCGTTTGTAAAAGTTTTCGTCCTTTGTCAACAAAGGGCTGTGAAATTGCAGTGGTGCTACCCTCGAAGCTCCAAATACAACAATAAACCACCGAGAAACCAAATAAAAAATTCTTTCTTTCTGGTTGTTTAAAGCCTCTTTCAGGGTAAAAGTGCCCTAATTTTCTCAAAAGTAGGCTCAAAACAACACAAATACTCGGGTGTGTGTATGTTTTATAAAACATTTGTAAACAAATGGGGATACCTCACGTACGTTGTAGGCTGATATATAGCTCATCATAAATTCATCCTCAGCCGAATGATTCACGTCCCAGCTGGTCTTATGTTGACACATAATTTGCTGTTCTCGAATCAGAGGAAAGGTTTTTGGGAATATTTCTCAAATTTATACACAATTTAAAGTTGGAGAGTGATTTACAAGAAGTAGAACTAATTTGGTGAAACTGAACAAAATCTTTTAAAGCAAATGGAAATGCTTCATGAATGAGAAAATCGGTGCCGATGAAATCTGGTAAAAAGCAGTAATATTGTAGAAATTGATAAAGCTTAAAAAAAATAACTATTAAAAGTTTTCATCATTATCAAACAGCACATGCGTTTCTTGTAATGCATCAGTTTTAGTTTAGGAAACAGTTTCGATTTGTAATTGATGTATATGCAAAACTTAAGCTTGTAATAGCATCCATATTCAATTACGAAGCAAGTCAGTGATAGCATTAAGAAACAATGGTTGATTACTATTTCTAATGAAATATTTAAAAGAAAATATGAAAACAGTGTATTTTACCAGCTCATAAACTCCACTACCTTCCAAGCTTATTAATTTATTCTTTCGAAACAAATTCTTGGAGTTTCATGAATCCAACACAAAACATAGCCATTTCACCAACCACTCTGCCGTCTTGGGCTTGTGCTCATTCCGTGCCTGAAAATATTTTTAATTTCACACTCTCCCACATCAAACGGCCGTCGTCATCGTCGTCGTCAGAAAATTCGGCGATTGCCAGAACACGAAAAGTTTCTCTTCTTTACTGGGGAGGCAACTAAAGAAAACCCTCGTTCTACAGCAATGTCACACCACGAACATGCGTTTTCCATTCGGCATTCCGGGTATTTCATGATGATGCTGAAAATGAGTCTACTCTGAATGATACCTACTCGCCGCCGCTTGAAAACCAGATTCGTTCTTGAAGGCCACCGAGAAGCTGTCACTTTAGCAAAGTTTAACGTGTGCCAGACGATGTAATAAACTGTAGGAAAAAGCACCAAAACGAAAACTGCAGTGGAAATGAATGGCTGTTTCAAGCTAAACAGCATTTTCATCCGATAATCCTTCGAAGCGCAGACATTTACGATTTTTGAGATGAAGCCAAAAAACTAAATAAAACTAAAAAACTATATTTCGTATAAAAAAAAACACACAGAATCAAAAATCACATCACAGAATTCATAGAGAGGATTCTCGACAGAATCCTTAGAGGGTTCTCGGCAGAATCCTGAGGAAATTCTCGGCAGAATTCTAAGAGGATTCTCGGCAGAATCCTTAGAGTATTCTCGGCAAAATCCTAAAACGAATCTCGACAGAATCCTGATTCTAAAGAGGATTCTCGGCAGAATCCTGAGAGAATTCTCAACTGAATCCTGAAAGGATTCTCGACGAAATCATGAGAGGATTCTCGACAGAATCTTTACAGCATTCTTAAGAGATTCCTGAGAGGATTCTCGACAGAATCCTGAAAGAATTCTCGACAGAACCCTGAAAGGATTCTTGACAGAATTGAGAGGATTCTCGACAGAATCATGAGAGCATTCTCAACAGATTCCTGAGAGGATTCTCGACAGAATCCTGAGAGGGTTCTTGACAGAATCCTGAGAGGATTCACGACTGAATCCTGAGAGGATTCTCGACAGAATCATGAGAGCATTCTCAACAGATTCCTGAGAGGATTCTCGACAGAATCCTGAGAGGATGCTCGACAAAATCCTGAGAGGATTCTCGACAGATTCCTGATAGGATTCTCGACAGAATCCTGAGAGGATTCTCGACAGAATCCTGAGAGGATTCTCGACAGAATCCTGAGAGGATTCTCGACAGAATCCTGAGAGGATTCTCGACAGAATCCTGAGAGGATTCTCGACAGAATCCTGAGAGGATTCTCGACAGAATCCTAAGAGGATTCTCGACAGAATCCTGAGAGGATTCTCGACAGAATCCTGAGAGGGTTCTCGACAGAACCCTGAGAGGATTCTCGAAAGAATCCTGAGAGGATTCTCGACAAAATCCTGAGAGGATTCTCGGCAGAATCCTGAGAGGATTCTCGACAGAATCCTGAGAGGATTCTCGACAGAATCCTGAGAGGATTCTCGACAGAATCCTGAGAGGATTCTCGACAGAATCCTGAGAGGATTCTCGACAGAATCCTGAGAGGATTCTCGACAGAATCCTGAGAGGATTCTCGACAGAATCCTGAGAGGATTCTCGACAAAATCCTGAGAGGATTCTCGACAGAATCTTTACAGCATTCTTAAGAGATTCCCGAGAGGATTCTCGACAGAATCCTGAAAGAATTCTCGACAGAACCCTGAAAGGATTCTTGACAGAATCCTGAGAGGATTCTCGACAGAATCATGAGAGCATTCTCAACAGATTCCTGAGAGGATTCTCGACAGAATCCTGAGAGGGTTCTTGACAGAATCCTGAGAGGATTCACGACTGAATCCTGAGAGGATTCTCGACAGAATCCTGAGAGGATTCTCGACAGAATCATGAGAGCATTCTCAACAGATTCCTGAGAGGATTCTCGACAGAATCCTGAGAGGATGCTCGACAAAATCCTGAGAGGATTCTCGACAGATTCCTGATAGGATTCTCGACAGAATCCTGAGAGGATTCTCGACAGAATCCTGAGAGGATTCTCGACAGAATCCTGAGAGGATTCTCGACAGAATCCTGAGAGGGTTCTCGACAGAACCCTGAGAGGATTCTCTACAGAATCCTGAGAGGATTCTCGAAAGAATCCTGAGAGGATTCTCGACAAAATCCTGAGAGGATTCTCGGCAGAATCCTGAGAGGATTCTCGACAGAATCCTGAGAGGATTCTCGACAGAATCCTGAGAGGATTCTCGACAGAATCCTGAGAGGATTCTCGACAGAATCCTGAGAGGATTCTCGACAGAATCCTGAGAGGATTCTCGACAGAATCCTGAGAGGATTCTCAACAGAATCCTGAGAGGATTCTCGACAGAATCCTGAGAGGATTCTCGACAGAATCCTGAGAGGATTCTCGGCAGAATCCTGAGAGGATTCTCGGCAGAATCCTGAGAGGATTCTCGACAGAATCCTGAGAGGATTCTCGACAGAATCCTGAGAGGATTCTCGA
Source organism: Aedes albopictus (assembly GCF_035046485.1). Taxonomy (NCBI): domain Eukaryota; kingdom Metazoa; phylum Arthropoda; class Insecta; order Diptera; family Culicidae; genus Aedes; species Aedes albopictus. The sequence goes on along the minus strand of NC_085136.1, from coordinate 282,602,130 downwards.
CAGAATCCTGAGAGGATTCTCGACAGAATCCTGAGAGGATTCTCGACAGAATCCTGAGAGGATTCTCGACAGAATCCTGAGAGGATTCTCGACAGAATCCTGAGAGGGTTCTTGACAGAAACCTAAGAGGATTCTCGGGGAAATCCTTTGCAGAACTTTGGGAAGATTTGCGACTCATGAAAGGGTTCCTAGAAGGACGGTCTGTAAAATGCGCAAAGTAGAGCTGTAAGATGATTCTGTTGGGTTTCTTGAGAAATTATTTGCATAATTCCAAAATGATTCTTAATGGAAGAATCTATGAACTTCTCAAGCAAGATAATGGTATCATTTAATTTGGGATTTGCCTTTTTAGGAGTTAATATCTACTGCAGACGAAATCACTTCATTCTCAAAATACAATCTGCCAAATGGACTTCAATCCATTGCCGATTTCATAATGTGAATACGCACCAAATAAGCAATAACCAAGGAAATTGTCCACGGTCGAAAGCGAAAGCTTTCAATAACACAGCGTAACAAAAATTAACTTTTTGTCTGTCTCAAGAGCAAACTTATGTGTCTCCGAAGGATTTTGGGCCGCTGAATCCGAATCCGGGCTTAGATTTGCTCTATCACGTCACAATTTTGAGCTATACCTCAATTTATAAGGCAAAATATGCGATTTTGGGCTTTTTTGACTGCAAGCCATTAAGCATGGAAATATTTTTTAAAGCAATCAAAAGGTTAATTGGTCAATTAACATCTAAATCAACGACTCATGCAAAATATTTCATTTTACCAAATCAAATTTGATAGTTTTAAGCGATTTATGTTAGGTACGATATTTCCCATACAAGTCACCCTCCAAAAGTTGCACGCAAGTTTTCATAATACCATAAAATGCATAAATCTATTAAATTAGATTAGGTAAAATGAAATATTTTGCATTAGTCGTTAAATTAGATGTTAATTGACCAATTAACCTTTTGATTGCTTAAAAAAAATATTTCCAAGCTTAATGGCTTGCAGTCAAAAAAGCCCAAAATCGCATATTTTGCCCTATAAATTGAGGTAAAGCTCAAAATTGTGACGTGTTGGAGCAAATCTGAGCCCGGATTCGGATTCAGCGGCCCAAAATCCTTCGTAGACACATAAGTTTGCTCTTGAGACAAAAAAATGTTGCGCTGTGTAATCATCCTCTGTCTGGGTATTGCGGGCCAGGATATCGCATTTCCGACCTTTTTTCGGGCTTGGCCACAAGAAAAGCACAAAGAAATGTAAGACCCGAAATATACAGACATTTGCATCGTTTATTGCGACTAGACAGAAAAGTCAGCCAGTCACTAGCAAGAGTGGAAAAATCTGCTTGTCGTCACGGTAAATATAAAATTTTCATTATGCCCTCCGGCAACTCATCCGTCGGTGTACCTGCAGGCGGTGGGTCCTTTCAGCTATAAAGTCTGATGCGTGGTAGCTGTTTTGCATCTAATTAAAGCAAAAAACATCAAGTTCCGCCGATTCCGTTCTTCGACATCGCCTCCAGATGGATGGATCGTCCCAGATAGACGCAAACAACCGGTCGACAGTTTCCACGAAATGTTCCGTTTCCTGCAATAAAGCATTTCTCTGGTATGGCAAAAATTTGTTTATCTCTGTTCTTGATTGCACAATATAAGTGTCGACGTCACTTTCGATCTTCGGAGTTTCCGTAACAAGCCGTCCAATTAATCTAATTTGGTACTATCTCCATGCTACTTCCATCTACAATGGTTCTAATATCCAATTTATCGGTAAATATTGTGCAAATTGTGTGTTGTTGTTGGGGGAGAATTCCTCCCGGATGGAGCAGCATCCGAATAAGTCCCACGAATAAATATCTCATACAGAAAGGCAGAAGCCATCGTGTTTCAGGGATACAACTGATAGCAAATATTTCCTTCAAAATTGTTTTCAATTGTCTGTCGCATTCGCGCTCTCGCTGCGTTGGGATTCTTGACTCCATTGTTACCATTGTTCTCCATAGCAAAACAATATGAATTTTTGATGAGAGAAATACAATTCAATTGAATCCCGCTATTGAAGCGTCAGATAGATTGGATGGTTGGCAGAAACAATCTGGGAGTTCGATTGAAACCAAGTCAGGATCGGGAATTTGGATGAGCGCTAAACCCTTTTGTTTCCTCTATATTGCACTATAACAGGGTATCTGAGCAGACGCTCGAACACTATTTGATCGAAAGCATGAAGAATGCTATGAAACAAATTATATTGTGATTCCTTGAAGAATTCCTGAAAAAAACGGATTTTTCAATGAAATTCCTGAACAAATCCATGGAGAAATTCCAGGAGAAATCTCTGCATGAAATTTTCAAAGACATCCTGGTAAATCTCCGAAAAAATCCTTTAAAAAAATTCCCTGAGGCAACTGCTAGAGGAATAACTGTGCAAATCCCTAGAGGAATTCATTCATTCTGTCAAAAATCCTTTCGAGATTCCGCCGAGAATCCTCTCAGGATTCTTCTAAAGAAAACGTCTCAGGATTCTACCGAAAATTCTCTCATGATTCATCCTCTCAGGATTCTGTCGAAGATCTTCTCATGATTCAGATGAAAATCATCTCAGGATTCTGCCGATAGTTCTCCCAGGATTCTGCACCCTTAAATGAAACAACACAGCGCACGAGTAACTTTCACGCAGCGAGCAAAAAGACAAAATAATTTTCACGCAGATTTGTGTAACACCGGATCAGCACATTTTTTGTGTTGATCCGGTGTTACACAAACTTGCGTGAAAATTCTTTTGTCTTTTCGGTCGCTGCGTGAAAGTTACTCGTTGCGCTGTGTACATCGAGTTCTGCGTGTGCAAAAAATTCCTCTCCGGGTTTGGCCGCAATCCTCTCAGGATTCTGCCAAAAATTCTCTCAGGGCTCTGCCGAGAATCTTCCCTTGATTCTGGTGTAAATCATCTCAGGATTCTTCCAACAAACCTACCAGGATTCTGCAAAAAGTCCTCTCAGGATTCGGCTGGAATCCTCTTAGGAACTTGTCGAGAATCCTCTCAAGATTCTGCCGGGAATTCTCTCAAGATTCTAACGAAAATATCCCCATGCTTCTGGCGAGAATTACCGCAGGATTCTGCTAATAACCCTCCCAGGATTCTGCAAAAAAAAAATCCAATCAAGACTCTGCTAATCATCCTCTCATGATTCGGCCGAGAATCGAATCTTCGTATGATTCTTCCGAGATCTCAGGGTATTGCCGAGAATCCTCTCAAGACTCAGTCGAGAACAATCTCACAAAATCACCTTAGGTTTCATCGAGGTTCCTCTCAGAATTGTATAGCGAATACTGTCAGGATTCTTCCGAGAAACCCTCCTAAAATTCTGCCGGGAATCCTTCCCGTATTCTGCTGATAATACTTCCAGGATTCTACTGAGAACCCTCGCAGGATTCTGCAGCTAATCTTCCCAGGATTCAGCCGAGAACCCGTCTAGGATTCTGCCGAGGATCCTCCCATGACTCTGCCGAACAACCTCCCAGGGTTCTGCTCAGGATTCTCCTCGAGAATCCTCCAAGGATTCTACAAAGAGTCCTCTAAGGTTTCTTCTGAATTTCCTTCCAGGATTCTCCTGAAAATCCTCCCAGGATTCATCCGAGATCCTTCCCAGGATTCTGTTGAGAATTATCACCGGAATCTGCCGAAAATCATCCCAGGATCCTGCCAAGAATCATCCAAGGATTCCGTCGAGAATCCTCACAGGATTCTGCTAAGAATCCTCCCAGGATTTTTCCGTAAATCCTCACAAGGTTCCTCCAAGATTCCTCCCAGGATGCTGCCGAGAATCTTGCTAGAACTCTGCCGAGAATTCTGCCAGGGTTCAGCCGAGAATCCTCCTAGGATTCTGCCAAGAATCATCCCTGAATTCGGTTTCTCAAGAGAATCCTACCAGGATTGTTCGAGAATCCTACCAGGATTCTGTCAAAATTCCTCCCAGGATTTTGCCAAAAAAAATCCAGGATTGTGCCGAGCATACCTACTTCCTGGATTCTGACGAGAATGCTCTCCAAGGGTTTGCCGAGAATCCTCCTAGGATTCAGCCGAGAATTCTGGAAGGATTCTGCCGAGATTCTTCCCACGATTCTGTCGAGAGTTCTTCCATGATTCTGCCGAGAATCATCCTAGGACTCTGCGAGAATCCTCCCATGAATCCTCTTAGGATCTTTGCGGAATCTTTGAAGGAATTCCTGGATGCAACATTGGAAGAATTTCTTGAGAAATCTCATTCGACAATCGATTTTTCGACTAAACTTTTTTAGACCACATCTGCCACAACACTCCAGTAGGTACAACCAAAGACAAGATGTTTTCCACTTGGCCGACAACACCCATGGGACAACTAAAGGGAGACAAAGTTTGTTCGGCTCGGGACGATGCATGCATGCGAACTTATTTGCCGTCTCTGATAAGAGCAAACACACTATTGTTTGGATTGGATTGGACTTTCCACGTGCGATCGGGGAAAAAGTTCTGTTCCAGAGTAGCATGTCACGTAAGGCACGGCACGGCTTGTTTGCGTGTCATTCAAGTGTTTGGATGAGTGGAATTAGAAAGTGTTGAATATTTGAAGATGGGGCCAATGGCACCGCAAGGTGTGTTAAAATTCATGGAAAGCTTGCGAATGATATGCGATTGCGGCACTGGAAGACCCAATGTGGCCATAAATAGAACTAGTGGATGACTTTTGTGTGAAAAATATGTTGACTGATACTGTTCAAAGGCATGAAAATTCCACTTATCAGCAAATTTCACAGAGTTCACGTCATGGTTTCCGCACCAATTTCGTTATAACTCAATCTCGATACCTTCTCATTCAAATCGGTACAATTGCCCTTAAGATGAATTTCGCGGAAAAACCAATGCCGGCACAACACCCTGGTATCAGAGCTGTATACAAACACTCCAGACCACGCGTCTACACACTTGCTAAAGCTGCTTTCAATACTTTTCTGCTACAAGCTCGACGTTCAAAGGAAGAGCACTCAGGTAACAGTAATTAGTAGGATCATGGCGGTAAACGACAGACGCAGGTGCTATGGCAGCTAATATCGGCATGTTATGGGAAGCAATCGGATGTGGAAGGAGGTTTTCCATCATTTGGTACAAGATAGAAGATAGAAGATAGAAGATAGAAGATAGAAGATAGAAGATAGAAGATAGAAGATAGAAGATAGAAGATAGAAGATAGAAGATAGAAGATAGAAGATAGAAGATAGAAGATAGAAGATAGAAGATAGAAGATAGAAGATAGAAGATAGAAGATAGAAGATAGAAGATAGAAGATAGAAGATAGAAGATAGAAGATAGAAGATAGAAGATAGAAGATAGAAGATAGAAGATAGAAGATAGAAGATAGAAGATAGAAGATAGAAGATAGAAGATAGAAGATAGAAGATAGAAGATAGAAGATAGAAGATAGAAGATAGAAGATAGAAGATAGAAGATAGAAGATAGAAGATAGAAGATAGAAGATAGAAGATAGAAGATAGAAGATAGAAGATAGAAGATAGAAGATAGAAGATAGAAGATAGAAGATAGAAGATAGAAGATAGAAGATAGAAGATAGAAGATAGAAGATAGAAGATAGAAGATAGAAGATAGAAGATAGAAGATAGAAGATAGAAGATAGAAGATAGAAGATAGAAGATAGAAGATAGAAGATAGAAGATAGAAGATAGAAGATAGAAGATAGAAGATAGAAGATAGAAGATAGAAGATAGAAGATAGAAGATAGAAGATAGAAGATAGAAGATAGAAGATAGAAGATAGAAGATAGAAGATAGAAGATAGAAGATAGAAGATAGAAGATAGAAGATAGAAGATAGAAGATAGAAGATAGAAGATAGAAGATAGAAGATAGAAGATAGAAGATAGAAGATAGAAGATAGAAGATAGAAGATAGAAGATAGAAGATAGAAGATAGAAGATAGAAGATAGAAGATAGAAGATAGAAGATAGAAGATAGAAGATAGAAGATAGAAGATAGAAGATAGAAGATAGAAGATAGAAGATAGAAGATAGAAGATAGAAGATAGAAGATAGAAGATAGAAGATAGAAGATAGAAGATAGAAGATAGAAGATAGAAGATAGAAGATAGAAGATAGAAGATAGAAGATAGAAGATAGAAGATAGAAGATAGAAGATAGAAGATAGAAGATAGAAGATAGAAGATAGAAGATAGAAGATAGAAGATAGAAGATAGAAGATAAATGATGAAAAATCTAAAACTGCCCGACGCAAAGAACCATTACAAAGGATTCGAAAAGCATATGGATGGTTCAAATAGCACATTCACTGACAAAAGTCAGCTGTTTCTGAATAAATTTCCGCATCAATAACTGAGCAGAGCAAAACCAACACGTACACAGTCTTCAGCCAAGCAATAAACATGCCGCATAGGAAAATGTTTCCAACCGAAAAGCGACCATTTTCTTAGGATTATCTCCAGTGCCTGCGGATGGCATTTCGACCCATATCGACCGCAAACTCTGTGCTCGTGGCTCAGATTCACCAGAAGCCAACTGCAGATCTTTGAAGTGCTATTACCTAATCTGGTCATCGGTGGAAAAGTTTTATCATCAACGAAGTTAAACAGTTCCAATAAATACTCACATCTGCAGAGGAGAGTGATTGCGGTGACGACGACGATGACAACGACGGTGACATTTGTGAGATTTGTGCTTAGTTACCAGCCAAAACTTTGGATAGTTCGAGTAAGAGTTGGTTAAACTTCTGATCGATTGATTAAAAGAAATACCCACCGGTTTCAAGGAATCCACGCTGAAACCGTGAAGAAGTATTGTCGGAAACAGACATTGGCATTTAGTGCAATGGCGTTGAGAAGAAAACTTGTCTGTGCGTCACCTAGCTGCCATATCAATTATTGCGTATTAGGTGAGGATGCTTTTTCTCCAATGTATGCCATTCAATATTTCCATATCCTGGATCGCGATACATATATGTGTATATATTTACCATCCGCATCGATGCGAGAAACTTCAATACTGTTGACTCTCTTATACAATGCCTTGTCGCAAAATAATTTCCAATGCAGGATCTCGAGTACATTGGAAATGTCTTCTCATCACGTTTGGAAACGGATCATAAAATTCAAATCGTCGTCAATAACAACTGAATCGAATTTGATTTCACATTTTAGTACTGTTCGGTTATTTCACCAGGAAACTCCTTCGGATGATTCCCCCAGAAATTACATCTGATGTCCCAAGAAGTCCTACTGGGACTTTTCCAGAAATTCTATTTTTAGATTACTACAGGAATTCCTTCTTCTCCAGAAATCCATCTGAGGAATCGAAGAAGTAGTTTCCTAAAAACTTAGGTTTACTCTGGTGTTCCTCCGATTTTTTTTCCTCCGATTATAGTTTTGTTTTCATCGTCTTATTTTTGCAAGATTCGTCGAGAAATGGTGAGATTTTTTTTACTCGGTTTATTTTAATTTTGAATTGATTTCACGAATTAACGCGGTACGTATCCCCCGCGTAAAAAAAACATGACTGTATACCCATATTGCATGGTTTTACAGCCTGAAACTCTTTAAAACTGCCACTATCTTGAATTTACGGGTCGCCATCTTTGATTTTGGGTCGCCATATTAGATATTACGGTCACCATATTTGAACTCCAATCATCTTCTCCGTACCAAATATACCCGTATAGCATGGTTTAGAGCCTTAAACTCAAAACAGCCGCTATCTTGAATTGTGGGACGCCATCTTGGATTTGAGGCTGCCATCTTGAATTTTGGGTTGTCAATGTGAATTTTCTGGTATCAATTGATGAACTCCGCACAACATTTTTAAAGGTTTGTTGTCGACGCAATTTGATGCGTGGCATGATGGGGTTTGGCTCAGTTCTATATATGGTCAGTTCCATCGGTGCTGGTGAAGATCCAAGTACAGTCAGGTTTTTTTACGTGGGGGATACGTACCGCGTAAAAAAACTCAGTTCAAAATCCAAAAAACCGCGTAAAAAAAGTCTCACCATTTCTCGACGAATCATGCAAAAATAAGACGATGAATTTTTTTTTTTTTGTATGGAGTTTTCATTTACGCGGCCGCGTAAATGAAAACCGCGTAAAAAAAAACCTGACTGTATAGATGACAGTTCTCTTAGGTATGCTAGATCCTCCTTTGCATCAGTAGTCGTAATGGTTTTACACAGAGCTCAAATGGGATTCCATAACTATTCTATGTTCAATTCTTTTGCTCATAGAACACTAATCTAAGAAGCGGATGCAGGCTTTGTCTCAGTGACACCGTTACGCCAAGAAGACATGAGAGAAGGATGGCTAAGAAATTTGAAAGGGAGTCCCTAAAGTATTGCTTGAGGAATTTCTAAAGGAGTTACAGAACAATTTTCCAATGCCAAAGAAATTTCAAAAGTGATCCTCGAGCGAATTGCTAAATTTCCCTAAGCAGGCCCGTGCACAGAAAAGGCGACAAGGGAGGGGTTTTCCCTAATTTAGGTAAAGGGCGGAGGGGCACCTAGTGTATGGAACTTCGGCACTGGGAGGGGTTTAACCCCCAAAACCCCTCCCTTGTGCACGGGATTGTCCCTAAGGTTTTCCTAAGGAATTGTCAAAAAAAAAACTGCGATAGGAATTACTGAAGAAGTTCCCAAAGGAATCGCCTATGCAATTGCAACAGTTTTGAAGGAATTGTCGATGAAATTCCTGAAGAAATTTTCAAAACAAGTTTCATATGAAATGCCGAAGCTATTCCTAAAAAACTGCAGTTGAGATTCTTAAAAGCATTACTGGAGAATTTACGAAGATATTGTCTAAATAATTCTCATAAAAATTAGAGAAGGCATTCAAAGCAATTTTCAAAGAAATTTCAAAAAAATCAAAGGAATTTCTAATGGAATTGATAAATAAATGCCAAAAGTAACTACCGAAGAAATTCTTGAAAAAAATGTGCAGAAAGAAATTCCAAAGGAGTTGACCAAAATTTTCCAAATAAATTGGCGAAGAAATTCCCAGAGTCATAACCGAATCATTTACCAAAGGCATTACCGAAAGAATTCTCAAAGGTATTGCCGAAAAAAAACAAATAAAAACGTTGAAACAAATTTCCAACAAATTACAATCTTATTTGGTAAATAAATTCTACACCAAATTTTCGAAGGATTTTCCGATGAAATTTCTAAAATACACACCTAGAAAATATCTTGTAATTTTAGGTGTCCTGACGTTTTCGAGCGTCTTCAATGACACAAATTTAGAGGTCAGAACATGTAAATTTACGTCTTGTATAGTTGCCAAATAAACTCCAAAAATAAACTGTCAAAGAAGTTTTAAAAGTAATTGCCAAATTGTTGAAGAAGTTTAGAAAGAAGTAATTGTCAATGAAAATTTCAAATAGTGTACGTTAACGTATTAACGAAATTCCTCCATGAGTTCGCTCGGGAAGTTCCGCAAAACATACCGAGAATCCGTGTGCCCTTCAAAAGTTCGATCGCGTATTCCTACAGGAGTTCCACCATAAATTCCTGTATGAGTTACATTAGGAAATCCTGTAGGAGTTTGAATGCGAATTCCTCTTGATGCTCTACTAAGAATTGCTCTAAAAGTCTCACCGGAAATGTCCCTAGCTATTCATCCGGAAATTCTCAAGAGTTTCACCGGAAATTCTTTTAGAAGTTCTCTCTATGATTTCCACCAGGAATTCTTTTAGAAGTTCCACTGCAAGTACCCGCAGAAGTTCCTGGAATTTCTCCAGGAGATCTACCGGAAATTCTTCTGGGTGTTCCACCGGAAAATTTTCTGAAAGTTTCACCAGGAATTTCTCTAGAAATTGCACAAGGTATTGCTCTTACCGGGAGTTCTACTAGGACTCCGAACCACCGGGAGTTCCTTTAGGATTTCCACCGAGAATGTCTGTAGCAAGCTCCACCGGACGGAAATTCCTATAGGATTTACAGCACGAATACCTCGAAGAGCTTCGCCAGGAAATCCTCTAGGAGTTCCACAATAAAGTTTTCTAGAAGATCAACCGTGAATTTATCTGAGTGCTCCTCAGGGAATGCTTCTAGGAGCTTCCACCGAAAATTTCTCTAGTATTTCGACCGGGAAACCTTCAAGGAGTTCCTACAGGTAATCTTTAAAGAGTTTCATCAAGAATTCCTCTAGGAGCTTCACCGGGAATTCGTTTAGGAGCTCTACCGCAAATTCGTAGTAGTTCCATCATTATTTCCTCTAGGAGATCCACCGAGACTTTTTCCAGGACATGCACAGGATTCCCCCTTGGAGTTCCACCGTGAATTCTTCCATGGTTCTACCAGGGATCTCTCTAGCGGAAAAATCCTCCAGAAGATCCTCTGTATTTTTTATTCAGTAGTTTCTCAAGAGTTTTCTACTGGCGATCGTCCGGAAGTCCCTTGAAGAGTGCTACCGGAAATTTTCATTAGTTTTCCAGGAGTTTCGTAATTTTTTTTAGGAGATCGACAGAGAAAATCTTAGAAAAACTATCCACGGAAATCCTAGAGAAAACGAACCGGTGAAACTCCTAGAGGGATTTCCGGTGTAAATTCTACAGGAATTCCCGGTCGAACTCAAGTGGAGTTCTCGGGGAACTTTCTAGAGAATGTTTTGGTGGAAATCCCAGGGCAATTCCAGGTATAACTTCACTTCTGGAGGTATTCTTGAATGATCTCTTGGTGAAAATTCCAATGGATTCCCTGGAGTAATCCCGTGAAAAAAGTAATTATGACGTTCATTGTCGTTACCCAATTGACTACTGGGATACCTGGATGCAGAACCGGTTCTGCTTTGACCGGTGAATAAAGTCGCATAAATGGAAAAATGCACTCGTTAAAATATGATGATGATGATGATGATTAAGGCTCAAGCATCCGTCATCATTTTTCGGAAATAGAAAAACAGTTTTTTCGCTGTAAATCAAAACAATGACTACGAAAATGTATTCACTGTATTCTATTCCTCATGTGGGATACAGTGAATCTATTTTTGTTGCAAAAATGATTGATTTGAACGAAAAAACTGCTTTCAAATGTTAGATGATGACGATGATTTTAATGACGAATGGTTCAACGTTAAAGTGTACTCACCATCAGCGCAAGGATTACCTATGGCTGCAGGCAGAGCCATTCCGAAAATGCACTCGTAAAAATATACATATAACTCACAATAGCGAGAATCATTTATGTTGATATAATGCGATTTCATATGTAATAACATTCAAAGAGCTATTCTTCGACTGTGACATCATTATGGTTACAAAGTCAACCTTTTTGTTTTTGTGGCTCTGATAATCAACAATGGTTGGCGCTAGCCAGGAAGTGGTCGAAAATATGTACGGAAGATCACCACTCTCCGTCGTTAACTCCAAATAATAAATATTTGATAAATCTGATAAATTCGTCAAATGGGGTAACTTGCAACACTTTTCGATTTTGAAGCAATATCATTGAAAATCTAAACATCTATGCAGCACTTGATTATTGATGTCAACAATGATTATTATTATTTCTTGAAAAGGTAGAGTGAGTCATCTTTAAGTAGTTTTCAGTTTATAGTGATGTTTGGCAATTTCAGCTAAAATACCATGATTGAAACACAACACACCTATTAAACTTTGTAAATATCAAAGTCGCTAATTTGGGTGTTCAGCTGAAATAATTTACTCCATCTAGGTTCAGAATTGATAATGGTGATCGCTTTAAAGCGTCCATAAGCTAAATTGAACTTTTTACAAGATGAAACGTGAATAAAACTCAAAATATGGTATTTCCTAACAATGTTTAAAGTTTAAAGGGGAGAGGTCAAGCACGATTTTCATACTTGTTTTTATTTCATATAATGAGCAAACCGTTTTAACAGTGTAGCTAAACAATAAACAAAGAAACAAAACTTTTTTTTTCACTAACTCTATCTTTGATACACACTAGTTTTCATTATTATTAGAAAATACTTCACATTTAGTGTATGTCATCATGTTGTAAGTTATACCGTAGTTGCAAGTAACCCCGTTTGACGGTACATCCCAATAGTGCACACATTAAATCTCATAAGATACCGGGTCAAGTCATATAGCGCTATTAATGTCCCACCAATGCACGTATCTCACCTCCACTTTTGTACACATAAGGCACTTTTGCTGCGCATCTTATGCTATGTAGTTTTCCCATACAAGAGTACGCATAAAACGATCATAAACTTCATTATACGTGTAAATTTGTTGTCTTGGATTGAACGATCCTGATTACATGTTTGGTTGCAATGTTAAAGCTAGCCATATCCGGATTTCTCCGGAGGTTTTCAAAACTAGAGATATGCTCTTTCGGGGGTGGAAGCTCAGGTAAAATATTATCTCCTGGGCGCCCATTAAAAACACCACCCCCGGCGAAGACTGGCGCTCGAGCCTAGCTATTTAGCACTGTAGTTGGAGGAAATGCCAATGCAGAACCCGTAGCTTCCGGGAAGGTAAGCCCAGCTCCCTGGGTTAGTGGGTTGGTGTCAGGCCCTGCGAGCCAGCCGTAAAAAAGACTAGCACCGGAAAATCAACAAAAGAAGAATGCGAACCGATACCAATGGCGACGACCACAGCGACGAAAAGGGACTTGCGATTGGAAACTCGGTACGTGGAACTGCAGATCTCTCAACTTCATCGGGAGCGCCCGCATACTCGCCGATATACTGAAGGACCGCGGGTTCGGAATCGTAGCGCTGCAGGAGGTGTGTTGGACAGGATCTATGGTGCGAACGTTTAGAGGTAATCATACCATCTACCAGAGTTGCGGCAACACACGTGAGCTGGGAACAGCTTTTATAGTGATGGGCGATATGCAGAGGCGCGTGATCGGTTGGTGGCCGATCGACGAAAGAATGTGCAGGTTGAGGATCAAGGGCCGATTCTTCAACATTAGCATAATAAACGTGCACAGCCCTCACTCCGGAAGCACTGATGATGACAAAGACGCATTTTACGCGAAGCTCGAACGCGAGTACGACCGCTGCCCAAATCACGACGTCAAGATCATCATAGGGCATCTAAACGCTCAGGTAGGCCAGGAGGAGGAATTCAGACCGACGATTGGAAAGTTCAGCGCCCACCAGCTGACGAACGAAAATGGCCTACGCCTCATCGATTTCGCCGCCTCCAAGAACATGGCCATTTGTAGCACCTTCTTCCAGCACAGCCTCCCGTATCGTTACACCTGGAGATCACCACAACAAACGGAATCGCAAATCGACCACGTTCTGATTGATGGACGGCACTTCTCCGACATTATCGACATCAGGACCTATCGTGGCGCTAATATCGACTCTGATCACTACCTGGTGATGGTTAAACTACGCCCAAAACTCTCCGTTATTAACAATGTACAGTACCAGCGGCCGCCCCGGTACGATCTAGAGCGACTGAAGCAACCGGATGTCGCCACCGCATACGCGCAGAATCTCGAGGCAGCGTTGCCGGACGAGGGTGTGCTCGATGTGGCCCCTCTAGAGGACTGCTGGAGTACCATCAAAGCAGCCATCAACAACGCAGCCGAAAGCACTATCGGGTACGTAGTACGGAGTCGACGAAACGATTGGTTCGACGAGGAGTGCAGAGCGGTTCTAGAGGAGAAGGATGCAGCGCGGGCGGTAATGCTTCAGCATGGAACCCGACAGAATGTGGAGCGATACAGACAGAAGCGGAAGCAGCAGATCCGTCTCTTCCGGGAGAAAAAGCGCCACCTGGAAGAAGCGGAGTGCGAGGAAATGGAACTGCTGTGCCGTTCACAGGAAACACGCAAGTTCTACCAGAAGCTCAACACATCCCGCAAAGGCTACGTGCCGCAAGCCGAAATCTGCAGGGATAAGGACGGGAGCCTCCTGACGGACAAACGTGAGGTGATCGAAAGGTGGAAGCAGCACTTCGACGAGCACCTGAATGGCGAAGAGAATGTAGGCACGGAGGACCAAGGCAGCGGAGGAAATGACTATGTTGGTGCAGCAGAGGACGGGAACGAACCAACTCCCCCGCTGAGGGAAGTTAAGGATGCTATCCACCAGCTCAAAAACAACAAAGCGGCTGGTTAGGACGGTATCGCAGCAGAACTCATCAAGATGGGCCCGGAAAAGTAAAGATCTGGGAAACCGAACAGCTACCGGAGGAGTGGAAGGAAGGGATAATCTGTCCCATCCACAAGAAAGGCGACAAGTTAATGTGTGAGAACTTTCGAGCGATCACCATTTTGAATGCCGCCTACAAAGTGCTCTCCCAGGTCATCTTCCGTCGTCTTTCACCTAAAGTAAATGAGTTCGTGGGAAGTTACCAAGCCGGTTTCATCGACGGCCGGTCGACAACGGACCAGATCTTCACCGTACGGCAAATCCTCCAGAAATGCCGTGAATACCAGGTCCTAACGCACCACCTGTTCATCGACTTCAAAGCGGCATACGACAGTATCGACCCCACAGAGCTATGGAAAATCATGGACGAGAACAGCTTTCCCGGGAAGCTGACAAGACTGATAAGAGCAACGATGGACGGTGTGCAGAACAGCGTAAGGATTTCGGGTGAACTATCCAGTTCATTTGAATCTCGACGGGGACTACGACAAGGTGATGGACTTTCCTGCCTACTATTCAACATCGCCCTGGAAGGTGTTATGCGACGAGCCGGGGTACGATCTTCACGAAATCCAGCCAATTTGTCTGTTTTGCGGATGACATGGATATTATTGCTAGAACATTTGGAACGGTGGCAGAACAGTACACCCGCCTGAAACGTGAAGCAGCAAAGGTCGGACTGGTGGTGAATGCGGCTAAGACAAAGTACATGCTGGTAGGTGGGACTGAGCAAAACAGGACAAGCCTTGGCAGCAATGTTACGATAGACGGGGATACTTTCGAGGTGGTAGAAGAATTCGTCTACCTCGGTTCCTTGCTAACGGCTGACAATAACGTGAGCCGTGAAATACGAAGGCGCATCATCAGTGGAAGTCGTGCCTACTATGGGCTCCAGAAGAAACTGCGGTCAAAAAAGATTCACCCCCGCACCAAATGTACCATGTACAAGACGTTAATAAGACCGGTGGTTCTCTACGGACACGAGACATGGGCGATGCTCGAGGAGGACCTGCAAGCACTCGGAGTTTCCGAGCGACGGGTGCTAAGGACGATCTTCGGCGGCGTGCAGGAGAACGGTTCGTGGCGGAGAAGGATGAACCACGAGTTCGCTGCACTTTACGGCGAACCCAGCATCCAGAAAGTGGCCAAAGCCGGAAGGATACTATGGGCAGGGCATGTTGCAAGAATGCCGGACAACAACCCTGCAAAGTTGGTGTTTGCTAACCATCCGGTTGGTACAAGAAGGCGTGGAGCGCAGAGAGCACGATGGGCGGACCAGGTGGAGCGTGATCTGGCGAGTGTTGGGCGTGACCGTCGTTGGAGAGCTGCAGCTGCAAATCGAGTATTGGCGGCAAATTGTTGATTCAGTATTATCATGAATTTGATGTTAACTAAATAAATGAAAATGAGATATGCTCTTTCATTTCCAGAGATCCAAAATCGGACAAGCCACTGATTTTTGCGAGCTGTCCAAAGTTTGGAGTCGAAAACGACCCCAAGGTCTTATTTGTAACTTTTTCTTAGGGACTAAGGAATGTTAAACTTAAAAGCCACCTTAGTGCTACACAATTTGAGAGTAGTAAGACACTTTGATAGAAAGTTGCTTTCATCTGAAGTTGCCACCCCAAATTCATTATGTTTCCATTAGCCTTCTAAACCATTTATTTTTTTTCCCTGTCCGTTTCTATTTCTTTCAGAATGCTCCACCGTGACGGCGCAAAGCGGAGTGCTTGATTATCAACCGAGCCTTTCCAGCACATAATCAATTCTTCGACCCACAGTTCCTCCCGGAAGAAGGAAATACGCCCAACCTTCCGACCCGTCCTCCTCATCCCGGTGCTGCTGGTGCTGGGTCAGGCCCATTATGATGGAGCTGCAGCAGGTGCCAACCGATGGAGGAACCATTGTCAACCGTTCCCTGATCTATTTGGCCATGGTAACGGCAGCCTCGAGCACCAGCTTCGTCACGGCAACCGATCAGGACGACGGTGGTGATTGGGCAACAGCCCACAATGGAACCAACAGCGTGCTGGACGTTCTGCTCCAGCAGCCGGCCGTCATTTCGATTAACGATTCCTCCGGAGGCGGTGGCGGCGGCACCGGCGCCGGCGACGAAATGATGAATGAAACCTTTGGCACCAAAGCCGATTCCATCTGCATCATACTGCCCATTACCATCTTTTACTGTTTTATCTTTGTGGTTGGCATCGTGGGAAACCTGGCCATCTGTATTGTGATTGCCAAGAATCGGTCGATGCACACGGCTACCAATTACTATCTGTTCAATTTGGCCGTGTCGGACTTTCTGCTGCTGCTGTTCGGTGAGTACCTCCCTAGCGTAATGAAAGAAAGCATGTGATTTATTAGGGAGGAATTTAATTTTCCATCTGGAAGAGTGGATGCACTGAAGGATGTGGAACATAAGGCCCGAAATGTCTTTTATTTGGACTCGAGCCAAAAGCAGACAGAGTGGCATTACTTGCAGAAGCTGCTGTATATTTCATCTGAATATTCTACTGCTGTCATGTACACTCCCGATCAAAAGTTTGGGGTCACCCCCTCAAAAACATGTCATTTTTTAGGCCCATATCTTCGCCAATTTGCATCTGATTTCAAAACCCTACATCTTATTCAAAAGATAATAAGTCAAAGAAACTTTGAAAATGATTTAAATGAAACTTTTTCAAAAATGTTTGTACTTAAGCTAATCAAAATTGAATGAAAGATGAGAAAGATATCAACAAATCACTTTTCCATGTTTTACGATAGTGACCCCAAACTTTTGGCTGATACATCATTTTGAGGGGTCACCCCAAACTTTACATACAAACATTTTTGAAAAAGTTTTATTTAAATCATGTTCAAAGTTTCTTGGACTTATTATCTTTTGAATGTGAGCTAGGATTTTGAAATCGGATGCAAATTGGCAGAGATATGGGCCTAAAAAAATGACTTGTTTTTGAGGGGGTGACCCCAAACTTTTGATCGGGAGTGTACATCAACTTGTCGTGATTATTCTGTAGAACGACGAACGACTTTCAAACAATTTGGGTTATAACAAGTTCGTAAGACTAATATCGGCGCAGACACTCAGGTCACGTAAGCTTTTTGAAGTTTCCCAGCATATGTTCAACATTCTTTTTTTATTCTTATTCCTAGTCTCAGTTTTAATGTTAGTCACGACTAATCTTGGTATTAGTCCTAATCTTGTTCTTATTCTTATTCCTGGGTAACCCCGGTAATTTTCTTAGTATTTCGTTTACATCTCATAGTGAAAAAGGAAGTTCAAAAGTTCCAATCGAAAATCATTTTGATTTATCGTCTCTCCACGTAATACCCTAAAATAACTTCTCCTTGACCCCGTTTTGCTAGCACACTTTTTAAATAAATTAACCATGACGGGATGAATAGCTTCTCTGGCCTTATGCCGCCAACAACCAACAACGCAACGGCATTATGATCCTGTCGTAAAGATCCCCGGCCACCGCCTTCAAATTACGAAAAGTTATTGAGCTGGAACCGGATGCCACCGAAAAGATGGGATGAAATTTTTTGTTGTAAAACTTTGGGAGCAAATTGTTGCGTCGTCGTCGTTGTATTGTCATCTGTGAACGACAACGGCCGGCGCAGGGATTTTTGATGACCGAAAGTTGTTGATTTGGGTGCTGCCTACCTACCAACCAGATTCTTTGAGGGATTTTGTATCAAGCCTGTAAATCGCCTTGATGGGCTCACAAGTTGCCAAAATTCTGGCAGCAATGGACTCTGTCACCAACAATAACGGCTTGGGTTTGAAAAAAATTCTCTGATGTGGTCGCCTGGTCAGGCTTTATATGCTTATAAACATAAGCTAAATATATTTTAACTACTTGGCTGAATACTGATGAACTGCTTTACTTTGGATGTTTTGTTTGGACAGGAAAAATGAAGTGTGTCAGAAATGATTTTGTTCGAAAGAAGTAAGTTTAGTCCAAAAGCAGTGAAATAAAAAAAATTAGCTTCATGAAAGTTGTTTATTGTTAGTAACTAGCACAAGTTGCAACCTTTCTTGAATTGATTGAACATCAACAGCTATCCGATGATAAACTAATCGTTTATAGGTTTATCCGCTAGCTAGCTGCAATCCAAAATGGAACTCAAAAAGTGTACAGGAGCGCAATTTTTTTCTGTCCCAGGCTTATATTAATATTTCAATAGAAATATCAGTCTGGATAATCCGGCCATTTGTTTAATTTTTTTTTATTTTTTTTTATTTCTTTAGCTGTTTAGCGTTGAAAAATCCACCTGGGAATTCGTACAGGAATTACTTTTGGAGAATCGTCCTGAAACTCAATCTGTGGATCTCTCCATAAATGTAATTTTGGAGATTCCTACAGAAATTTCATCTCGAAATTTAACCAGCTACTCCAAAAATGCTATCTTATAACATTAGTTTACAAAATAAAACTAAAGTCGTAAACTTCTGTCAACGACCAAAATTTTTTAAGCATAATTTAGCGCTGATTTCGAAACCGTGCTTTAAAATTTTTTAAGTAGAACAGTTTTTGAGTTTTAGCTCAATATCGAGTTATACAACTTTTTAAAATATGGAATTTAATAAAATTAAAATATCTTGCGTTTTGTTCAGCAAAATTCAAATCTTTTTCCATAAATTAAAAGCTGAATATAATACATTTCGATCATGTGATTCAGGTTTTGCGTCAGATTGATGAAATTCAAGATATTAGCGAGTTTTGGGGACGATCTCCTTAAATTTTAGCAAAATTTCCAAAAATATATGAAGAAATGTATTTTTTCCAATAAGAAAAAAACAATTTAAAAATTCTTTCTCAACGTTTATTTGACGAATTATATGTAGGCGAGTTACGGTAAAAAATTCAGCTAAATCGGAGCATTGATTACGGAGAATGAGATGTGTGAAGTGAGCGACTTTGCTTAAAAATAGAACAAAAATCGATTTCAAATTATCAACCTTGTAAAGAAAGTCGAAAAAAATTCCGCTCTACTGTAATTTTTTTCCTTCGCGTTTTCGAACTCAGGGCATGATTCTACACCAAAAACGATCATCAGCTTACCGAGTTCAAAAATGCTGTAAACTAGTGTAATCATTTAAGAATTTATGGTACAGATTGCTCCAGAAACTCCACCTGGATATTACTATAGAAATACCATCATGAATTCTTTCAGGAATTCTTGCTGGGATTCCTCCAGCAACATCAACTGGGAATTTCTCTAAGAAGTTCCTTTTTGGGGTTTCCACAACGGATGCCTTCTTTGGATTCCTTCAGATTCTCATTTAGATTTTTTTCTGGGAATTTCTCTAATTTTATGTATGAATCTCTAAAGGAGCATCTGAAGGATTTAGTTTAATAAAGATTCCTACATCAGTTTAATTTGGGATCCCGAAATTCTACCAAAGGGATTTCTCCAGGATCTTCTGGAGAACTTCTATAAGGAACATGTAGAGCATTCCTAGAAATAACTCCTGGAATATCCTCATGAGGAACTCTTTGAGGAATGCCAGAAAAAAAAAATTCTGCAAGATTCACAGAAGAAACATCTGAAGAACTCCATAATGAGTTCCAGGTGAATTTTCAGAAAGATTTTCTGGGAATTCACAGAAATAACTCCTGGGAAATTTCCAGAAAAAAAAACCACTTCTGAAGGATTTTCAGAAGGCTCTTGAGAAGGGTTTTCAGGAGGAAACTCTGACGGACACCCAATAGCAACCCTTGGAGCATTTCCAGAAGGAAGCAAGGAAGAATTATCAGAAGTAACTCCTGGAGGATTTGCATGAGCAACTCTTAGAATTTTCGTGTAAAAAATTAACATAAGTCAAAATTCAAGAATAAAAATAAATTGAAAACATTATTTGAAGAAGTTCCTTAAAAACCTTTTCAAAGAAGCATAGTAAGAAATCCTGGAGAAATTCCAAAGACAATTTTAGAGGAATTCCAGCATCCTTAAAAGAATTCAAGATCGAAGTTTGATTCCAGAAAATTTTTCTGGAATAATACCCGAAGGAACTCCTGAGAGAATCCCAGAAGATTTACTGAAGGAACCCCAGAAGACACTCCAAGTTGAACATCAGAAAAAGTTTCTAAAGAGATTTCAGAAAATAATCTTTTAAGCATTCCGGTTGAAATTTCTGAATAATTCCTCGAAAGAATTTCAGAAGAAACATCTTGATTATTCCAAAAAGCAGCTCTTGGGGGAATTTCAGGGCTAAGAACCAGAATGTGCCTCTCATGAAGTTTGGTTCCTGGGGGAACTCCTGAAGGAATCCCCGTAGAAACCCGTAGAAAGAATTCAAAAAGTATATCTGAATTCAACCCGGAGGAACTCTTGAAAAATCTCTACAATTCAAGGTGTCAAAAACTCATTCTTTAAAAACTTCTCATTGAATCCCAAGTGATAACCAAGCGAAATGTTAAAAGTTAACATAGAGGAATATCAAAAAAAAAAAATCTTGAAGGAATTGTAGTTGAAATTGATCGGAGAAACCTAAAGGTAGTTCTGGAGAAATTCCAAGAGATTTCCCCTTCCCCTGGGCCAAAATTTGTGGAAATAATTTTCATAATAAAACACTGATAAAAATGAGAGGCCTCCCCCCTTCCAGAGTCGGACTCGCAATATCATAGACATTTCTCGCCTTGAAAAACCTCCACATGTCAAATTGTGTTTTCTTTGCTTTATTACTGCTAATAATATGCAAAAAAAATCTTTAATGGTGGGGTCCTTCCAGATGAAGGAGAGTCGCACACGACCACTGAAACATTTGTTGTTTTCAAACCCTCCAAATGCCAAATTGTATCCATTTGCTTGATTGGCTCTTGAGTAATGCAGAAATTTCTGTTTCACTTGTATGGGAGCCCACCTTCCAGAGGGAAACGAGTCTTATCACCATATAAACTTTTCTTGCCTTCAAAATCCTCCACATGCCAAACTTGGTTCCATTTGCTTGGTTAGTTCTCCAAAAGCCCACCAGGAATCCCCTGAAACATCCTTATCATTCCATAACTCGCGCGGTTGGCCACCACCGCCAGCACCACGCTAATACTAAGTAAAATTCGAGATTTTTTCAACGTGTTGTACAAAATACAACAGCGCGATCATTCGAGGGTGCAACGCACCTGAACCCTCCTTGAAGCGTTCTGTAACCCCTGGGAACGCCTTGAAAGACATTGAAACGCCCCTTAAAGTCCACAAACCCCCATGAAACCTCCTTAAGTGCCTCTTTCTCTGAAACTCCCTGTAACCCCTTGAACGCTCCTAAAAAGCCCCTCAAACATCCTGGAACACACTGAAAGTCTGTGGAACATCGTGAAACACTTCTTTAAAAAAAAAAAAACTCCCTAAAACGCCTCTGAAACCTGCCTGAAACGCCCCGTAACCCGTTGAAACGCCTCTAAAAGCCCCCGTGTAACATCCCTCGAAACCTATAATCTTTTTTTCACCGTGTTTTTTAAGAAGGTTTTATGCTATGAAAAGGAAAACCATCATTTTTAAATATCAACAAGTTTTGCGTATTCAGCATGAACATGCTGAGGGTGACGGGTTCAATTCCCGGTTGGTCCAGAAACTTTTCGTTATGGAAATTTCCTTAACTTCCTTGGACATGAAGTATCTTTGTGCCTGCCACAGTATATCGTCTATATCATGCAATATGGTCATTGACAAAGGAAGCTCTCAGTTACCAACTGTGGAAGTGCTTATAGTACATTAGCTGAGGAGCAGGCTTTGTCTCAGTGGGGACGTAACGGCAAGAAGAAGACCTCATGACCGTTCAGCATAGTGACCATTCGGCCTAATGACCATTCGGCCAAACGACATTTCGGTCTAATGACTATTCGGCCTAATGACTATTCGGCCTAATGACTTTCGGCCAAATGTACTTCGGCCTAATGACCTGCGGCCTGACACTGTCTTGAAATGTCTCTGAAACCTACTTACCATCCTTAAGCCACGCGACACCACTACCAAATCCCCATGAAATCCCTAAAACGTTTTCATGGTGCTTCCTAGGCCATTATTATAAAATCCCCATCCAATCGGTTCCCGCCATACGTTCCCTATGACTCGTGGGAGCCATTTTTAAGTTACGCTTATTTGATGATCTTCTAAATTCGCTACACTCAATACACTAAAACCTCCTTTTAGGCAGGTAATTTTGATGCACTTTTAATGTACCAGTCGTTGGGGGTGACAATGGGTCAGAGGGGCGAGACTAGGTCACAACATTACCTGAAATATCTCATCAAATAATGCGAATATCGAATCAAAAATTTTATGGTGTCATCCTCGTAGTTGCTGTCAGTTCCTGCCGTAAACTTAGGTTTCTAAAGCAATTAGTTAATTTTTTATAAATCATCGAAAAAAGCTTGAAAATAAGGCGTTTTTAAAATGCCACTTTTAGGGTTCGATGAAACGTCACAATTTTAGGTGAATTGATACTTTTTAGAATCTCAAACTCATAGCCATCATATAATGTATTATTTGTAAATAGTATCAACCTTGACCAGAACTTTATTGACTTGCTTGATTGTCCATGCGGAACAAATTCGGTTCCTTTAACCTATTCTCACCCCCTCGAAGGGGTGAGAATGGGTCAATTTTCATACATTTGTAGTTTTAAGGAAAATTGACGAACTCCAAAATTTTTTTCATCAATTGTGCATACATTCCCGGGTAGACGAGAATATCTAAATCATATCTCAAATCGAACACTTTTTGCTGTCATAGCTCGATGTGATTTTGATGAGTTATTCAAAATCCTAATGAATATCGCACGAATAGCTCAAAGTGATATGATATCAGTTTTTGTTCTTGTCGAAATAGCTGAAAATTTCTACATAAGAACAAGTTCAGCTCTTCTGCACGAAATGGAACACATACACCCATAGAGATGGCTTAATGTTAGTGAAATGCCTTGTGCCCCTTTCTGAGCTGTGGAAACGAAGAACCGCTTGCTCTTATTCCTATGTTATTTACAACAGCGAGCCACAGTTGAGTGGTAAGCATCGCCGCCTGTGAATCCTAAGGTCGTAGGTTCGATGCTGTTATTTTTTTTATTTATTTTTTTCTAGAAAAAAAGTGACAAATCTTGTCTGCTATTGTTTTGATCTTGTAATATCTTAAAGAACTATTATTGAGTAGTTCACCATATTAGATTTTGCTATTATTTCTCTTCTTTTACCTCTTATATTAATCAAACCAATATCAGTTTTTGCTCTTTAGTAATTCAATCAATCATAACTGAATATGCTATTCATCAGATTTTTGCACCTACTCGGGTTACCAAAGATCACATTCCAGTGATTAAACAACTTTTTCAGGCAAAAAAGTTATTGAACAACGATTGTGAAAATATGCTGTTGAAGAACGTATCGAAGCCACCTATGGCCTGTAACTTAGAATAAGACCATAAGACATAAGAAATAAATCTTTACTTTAGTACCGTCCACACACGAGACAAGACGTGTTTCCTATTCTCTGCCCAATACAGGGGATAGACAAAATGATCGGGACAGGCAAAATTTTCACATTTCAAAAAATGTCCAATTAGCTGTAGCTTTTCGAAAAGTGCATCAAATATTCTCAAATTTTTACTGTAAGTTCAACTAATCAACTAGTTGTGTAGCAGTGAACAAAATTTAGAAAAGATCGGGCTATTCTTCACGAAGTTATAAACATTTTAGAAAAAGGTAGAATTATCCGATAGCTAACTTTGAGCTATTATATCTCCGGATTCAATGAACCGAATGCAATGAAATTTTGTCCATTTATGACTTTTATAATGAGCTCTGAAAAACGTTTGACTGAACTTGAAATTATTAACAAGAGAAAAAGTTATAGCGGTTTCAGTATTTTTATGGTTTTTTAGTAAATTGGTTTTTAATATGCATCCCATTACTTTTTCAATTTATTGTCGCCTATTTTGTTACTTTCTTTCAAAACATATCTGTATTCAAGACAATCAGAGGGAATTTAAATGAACTATAGTTAGCATCTTGAATTTTGAAACGATGTTGAAATTTAAAATAATTTGGTGTTTTATTAAAAAAATAATCTAATCGTTATAATTTTCTTCCGTGTTAAGAATTTTAAGTTATGTCAAAAGTTTTTGAAAGCTCATTATATAGGTCATAAATGGTCAAAATTTCATTGCATTCGGTTCATTAAATCCGGAGATATAACAGCTCAAAGTTGGTTATCGGATAATTATACCTTTTTTTAGAATCTTTATATTTTCGTGCAGAATAGTTCGATCTTTTCCAAATGTTGTCCACTGATGCACAAATAGTTGATCAACTTACAGTGAAAATTTAAGAATATTTGATGCACTTTTCGAAAAGTTACAGCTATTTGAAAAAAAAATTGTGAAGGGAAAATTTCGCCTGTCCCGATCATTTTGTCTATCCCCTGTAGGTTATGGGCCAGCAGAGGTATGTAGAAGAAAATTAGAAAGTTCCGGATCTCAAGATTTTTTCAAAAGAAGCAAAAGAAGATGAACGGAGGTGGTAACGGACTCGCTTCCCCCGGACTGCCAGCGATCGAGCGGCTCGTCGGTCGTAAAAACTGGCACACCTGGAAGTTTGCGCTTCGCACGTTTTTGGAAGTCGAAGTGCTGTGGGAAGCCGTGGAACCTACTCCGGACGAAGTTGGGAATTTACCCGAAGTCAACGCCGCCAAGGACCAGAAAGCTCGTGGAAAAATCATTCTTGGGCTGGATCCGTTCAAGACATCAAGACTGTCAGGGAAGCTTGGAAGAAGCTGGAGAAGGTATTCGAAGACAGCGGCCTCACGCGGAAATGGGGACTTCTCCATAAGCTGATTACGACCAACCTGGACAGCTGTGGGTCGATGGAAGCGCATGTGACGAGGATGGTTGGTACGGCTCACCAAGTGAATGGCGTCGGCTTGAAGATAGATGAAGAGTGGCTGGGAATGCTGCTTCTCGCTGGACTGCCCGAGTCCTACAAGCCCATGGTCATGGCATTGGAGAACTCTGGAGCTGCGATAACCGGAGACGTAGTGAAAACGAAGTTACTACAGGGGGTTCATCAGTCGCCAACGAGTGTCGATCCGGCGTTCGTGTCCAGAGGACCAGGAAGAAGCAAGCCAAGCGGTGTGGAAAAGTTTCCGTCGAAGAGTCCGAAATGCCGTAGCTGTGGAAGATTTGGACATATCACTCGATTTTGTCCCTCCAAGGAACCAGCGAAGAAAAGTGTCAAAAAGGGCGACGCTTTTTGCACCATTTTATCGGTTGCTGCGATGGATGAAGCCGAAGATTGGTATTTCGATTCGGGGTCCTGCCTTCATCTCACGAGGAACGAGTCGTTGATAAGCGACGTACACAACGCCGATGGACAAAGTTTCGCTGCGAACAAGGGTGTGATGAAGGTAGTCGCGGAAGGCACCGTCGCATAGCATCCCGCATGTTCGAAAGGATCACCGATTAACGTTAGCAAAGTGCAGCTGATACCGGGACTGGCTGCAAATTTGCTTTCGGTGAGTAAAATCGTCGACAGAGGTCACACGGTCATTTTCAGGCAGCAAGGTTGCGAGGTGATCAACCCAGAGGGACGGAGAATCGCCACCGGACACCGATCGAATGAGCTTTTCAAGCTGGATCAGCAACCCTCGAAGGCACTGGTGTGTCAACCAACGAAGTCGATCGATTTGTGGCACAAGCGAACGGGACATCTGTCCATCAAGGGCCTGAAACAATTGAAGAACGGATTACACTGAAACCTCCATTTAAGTCGCTGCATGGCTGATCGGAAATAATTTTTACCGTACAGGCAATTACTAAACTATACAGTTTTATATTTTTTGATAAATCTCCTTTGTCATGCGAAGTGTTAAAAAATATAAAAACCTATAGTTTCGTAATTGCCTGCATGGTAAAAATTATTTTCGATCAGCCATGCAGCGACTTAAATGGAGGTTTCAGTGTAACATCAGTCGTGGATTTCGTCGAATCGGAAACTGGTGACTGCAAGGTTTGCGCTTTGGGACGGCAGACCCGGTTGCCGTTCAGCAAGGAAGGAAGAAGGGCCACGGAGATTCTCGAGCTGGTCCACTCCGATATATGCGGCCCCATGGAGGAGGTTTCCATAGGAGGCAGCCGCTATTACATTACATTCATCGACGACAAAATCCGCAGGATTTTCGTGTACTTCTTGCGCACAAAATCCGAAGAAGAGGTAACCGAAGCGTTCAAGAGTTTTTACACCATGGCCGAGCGACAGAATGGCAAGAAGTTGAAGACCTTGAGGACCGACAACGGAAAGGAATTCAAAAACCGTGGATTCGAGAAGCTCCTGGAACGTCTAGGAATCTGCCATCAGACAACTGTGGAGTATACACCCGAGCAGAATGGGATGGCAGAACGGGCCAACCGGACGATAGTGGAGAGAGCCCGTTGCATGTTGCACGAAGCCAACTTGCCGAAGAGATTTTGGGCGGAAGCGACTGCTACCACTGTGTACATTATCAACCGTTCACCGTCGACAGGAATTCGCATGACTCCCGAAGAAGCCTGGTCAGGACAGAAACCAGATCTGTCCAATCTGAGGATTTTCGGGACAACAACGATGTCGCATATTCCGAAGCAACGGTGGCGCAAATGGGATGCGGAGGCAGAAGAATGTATCCTGATCGGCTTCGATGAGGAAAGCAAGGCATATCGGCTCTACAACAAGAAAACCAGAACCGTGTTCAAATCAAGAGATGTGACGTTCATTGACGAAGGAAGGTCAGCAGCGTGTCAAGAGTTAGCGATTCAGAAGCGTGATGACGAAGTTAACCTGAGAGCGAAGCGACGACAACCAACGATGGTCCGGTTGGATTTCGAGGATTGCGATGTGCCAGATGAAACCTGTGAAGTGCTGGAAGTGAACCGTACGAATCCACCCGAACAAGATGACGATAGCAGCTCCGAGGACAACTACGATAGCGCAGACGACTCTGTGACGATCCCTGCTGACAACATTGTGGCGAACCCCACTGCGCTCCCATCGCGAACGGATCCGCCCGTGTCACACGAGGCGAGGCGAAGCGGTAGGGAGCGCTACATCCCCGGCAAGTATAAACAATATAGTATTCGATGCAAAGGTCTACCCGCGTCAACGTTTTCAGATGGTCCATGCCGAACGAGCGACGACGCAACTGGTGAGGTCACCGGTAATTTGGCCAACAGTTCGGAATCTGCTCAGCACTCTGCGTCCCCGTCGTACTCCAATCAAAGGCCAGTTGATGATGTTCAACAAGGGTTGATGCTCAGCGATAGGGGACGCTTTCCCCAAGGCAAGTATTGTAATCCCTGCAGGCAGTTCCACCGGTTATGATTCCCCGCAGCACATTTCCGACGATCGCATTATCGCGAGACGACGCCCGGCTATGGAAGTCCACAATGCAGGAGGAGTATGAGGCGCAGATGCGAAATGGAACCTGGACTCTCACGGATCTCCCGGCAGAAAGGCCATTCGTTGTAAATGGGCTTACAAAACCAAACTCGATGCGGAAGGAAGACCAGCTCGTCACAAGGCCAGGCTGGTAATCAAAGGATACTCGCAGCGAAAGGGGGTAGACTATGAAGAAACATACTCCCCTGTTGTACGTCATAGTTCGCTGCGATATCTCTTTGCAACGGCTGCCTGTTTGAACCTCAACATCGATCAAATGGATGCGGTCACAGCCTTCCTCCAAGGAGAACTCTCGGAGGAGATATATATGGAACAACCGCCTTACTTCGAAGACACTCAGAACAGGACCAAGGTCTGCAAGCTGAACAAGGCTATCTACGGAGTGAAGCAATCGAGCCGTGTGTGGAACCAAAAGCTGGATACCGCATTGAAGAACATCGGCCCAGCCAAGCACGTTTTGGGGATGCGTATCACGAGAAGCCAAGGGAAGATTTCCATCGACCAAGAAGCGTATGTGGAGACCATACTGGAGCGGTTCCAAATGGCCAAGAGCAACCCGGTTGCGACACCGTTAAACCCGAACGACAAGCTTACGAAGGAAATGCAACCAACCGACGATGAAGAGGCCGAACGAATGAAGCGTGTTCTGCCTCCACTTTAGCATCCTGTTCAACATCATATGCGATCGTGTGTTGACTGGGCGTACTGAAAAACTTGTAATTAGAAGGCACAGAATGTTGCTGATTGACAAATTGAGAGATGAAATTAGGAAAAAAATCGCGTCCTTGTGGAATTCGAACCTATGACTCCGTATTCGCTGGACTGGCACTTTAAACAATTAAGCCACAGAACAGGTAACGATTCTGCGGAATAGAAAGCCAAACTGTCTCCGATCCCACACCATGTACAGTGTACATTGTACAATCCCTTTTTTTACAAATCCATCTCTCTTTCGGCTTAGATGCCAATCCGTAACACACCCACGTTGGTATCCAAAAGCTACAAGTGAGAGCGAATCGTTTTAAGGATTTGGAGTACATTGCTCAAATTTTACAGAGCACCGCTTCAAAGAACCGTTCCACAAGATATAGCTTAGAATGCATCATGATGGTTGTTCAGTCATCGTCATCATCTGGATGCGTTTTCTACCAAATCCATTTAATGGTTCTTTAAAACGGTGTTCTTGGAAATTTTAGCTATGTACTCCAAATGCCTTGTCTGTAATAAAGCCAAGACTTACTCTCGCACTCCGCATACATGAGTAAGTCTTGGCGCGAAAATGTTATTCATGACGGACGACGGTAGCTATGGTAACGTCGGCCAGGGGGGTTTATAAGGGAGAGCAAAGGGAGGTTGTATGGGTGATTCAGGGGGTCCCAAGGGATTCTAGGGGTTACCAGGAGGGCTTCAGTGCCGCTTCAAGAGGGTCCCATGGGTTTTCAGTTGGTACCCGAAGGTTGCAGGCACGCGTGTAAATCAAAGGGGTACCGCTGTCCGATCACTTTTGCACATTTTAAACGCCTTGCCACGCCCAAACCTGTGAACGAAAACTTTTTGTACTTCGTATGCGTAAAATTCAACATATAAGTAGTTCCGTGTCAAAAATTGAGCTCAATCCATAAACGCAAACCATAGTTACTGCATCACAAACTTGGGCATTTTGTATGAAAATCGGCGTTTGTCCGATCAATTATGCACCACAATGTACGTATAAAAGGCTAAAACACGAAAGACTTAAATTAAAAATAAAAAAGCTGAATTACTAAAGACTGAGAACATTAAAAGGCTAAAATTTAAAAAGAAAGCTGAATCACATCAAAAAGGCTGAATGACTAAGGCTGATTTAGTTACTGGGCTAGTTTTAAAACGACGTCTGCCAAAAAGCTTTCACTCTTATTATTATGATCGTCTGTTTGAAAATTTGCTAGTAAGCCAACTACCTAGCATTGGTTTTTATCGAGTTTGACGTTTTACGTTTTACGCTCACTACCGCCAATTAAATTAGATTTCATAATAGAAATTTCCTTGGCTTCTTTAAACAAAGAGTATCTGTGTGCCTGTCACACAATATATGTACAAAGGCAAAGTGGTGATTGGCCAAGAAAGTTCTCAGTTGATAACAAAGGAAGTGCTTCTAAAAGCTGAGTAGAAGGTTTTGTCTCAGTTTAAGCGTTTCGCCAAGAAGAAGAAGAAGAAGAAGGAGACGAAGAAGTGTTATAACTTATTTCTAGCTTTTTTTATTTCAGCCCTTTGCAATTTCAGCGTTTTGTAACGTTTTCATAATTTCAGCCTTTCAAGTTCATCCTTTTGTGCATTCAGCTTTTTGGAATTAAACTTTATATTACCATCCCTGACCAGAGTTCAAAACTCTTTTTTTTTGTCCTATGAGGAAGCATGGGCTCTTTTGCATCTGCCTCACAACCACCCGTAGAGTAATGCGGGGAAAAAGTTCGCACAGGGCAAAAGTTCGCAGTGGATCTTTCTCTGCGCACGAGTTAAGAACCCAGGCAAACGTGCACGGGTTCGACACATTATCAGGCCAAATACTCATCAATAAAAATTGGAACGATTTCGTTATGCAGTAGCAGAGTTATGTTAAAAAACGTGTTTTTAGCTGTTTTGATGTAATTTATGGACCTTTTGGAATAAGAATTTGTAATGACTGAAAGAAGAAAAATTACATAACTTCTTGATGTTGGGGAACTGTAGTTTCATAGTAGTTCGAGAGGTGCACTCGAAAAAACAAAAATCTTCCAGTGCTTCTTATAGGAAGGAACATTGTCAAAGCCTCAACAGTGGGGCAAAAGTTCGCACTATATTTCTAAATTGCATCGATATAGTTACAAAATATTTGAAGCAATGACGATTTCGTATAGAAATTACTATATTATGTATGATATGTGTAATATGCATCCTAAAATCGTTCGGACAGAAGGTTTAATCTTATTCTTGGAAGAAGATCGATTATAAGGCAATCTATGTGTTCGCCTATTTAAAACAAAAAATGAAAAATGGCTGAAAAAACATTTTGGGACATTTTTCGCCATACTCGTGTCATCCTTTGAAAATTTTTGGGAGTATTACAGTCAGGTCTTTTTTTACGCGGTTTTCATTAACGCGGCCGCGTAAATGAAAACTCCATACAAAAAAAAAATCATCGTCTTATTTTTGCATGATTCGTCGAAAAATGGTGAGACTTTTTTAAGCGGTTTTTTGAATTTTGAACTAAGTTTTTTTTTTATACGCGGTACGTATCCCCCGCGTAAAAAAAACCTGACTGTATGTTGTTCTACTTTTTTGGAGTTTTTCATAGCTTAGTTTGTAAATTCATACTTATAATTCATCACCATACTGAGGACTGACGAAGGTTAGATATAAATTACGGTCCTGTTCAATAGTTTTGCAGCACATTTGATTTTATTTTCAAGTATTTTGTGTGACACATACAACTATAATTACTCCATAATGTATGTTGACAACTTCAGTAACGCTGGAAAAGAAAACTGTTATTTAAAAGTTGTGGAAGTGTTCATAAAATACAAAAGCTGAGAACCAGGTCGTGTTCCAGTTGATATGTAATGCCATGAATAGAAAGAAACACATTTCGTGCCCAGAGAGAAAGGGTGAACATGAATTAACATGAAATAAATGAACTTCACACCAATAAACTATCCTTCACAATGTGCGAACTGTTGCCCCCAGTATGGGGCAAAAGTTCGCATTTGAGTACTTGTATTAAAATTTTTATTACTAGAACTACAAAAGGAACAGGAAAAAATCTAGTACTACGTTTTGAAAGTAACATGATTGGGACTAGTTAAACGAGAAAAAACGATATTCTTTTTTTGGTTTAATACTTATTTGATAAAGACTGTTAGGTGCGAACTTTTGTCCCGCATTACTCTATGCAATCAACGTACCTTCCATGTTGCTAACGTGACGGTTATTCTGATTCGACTTTATTATGTTTTTTTATTTCCATAAGAAAATTACAATAAAAACATAATTTCAGCGTGGAAAAACTGGGTTCAATTTCAATTTTCGTCGTTCTGCCTTCTTTCGGCAGATCACCTCACTAAACGTTGTCGTACGCTACGAATTCACGAACGAAGGCACGTCAGCATGTTTCCCTGCAGTTGTTGTTCGTCAAAAAATTTCTTCAGAGTCGTATACCTAAGAGCATCACGTGTGTACAGAAAGTACACATCACAGGTGCACTTATGATGGCACGGAGCTCATCCTCAGCCTATCTACTATACTGATACGATGTCAATGTAGTAATGGCAAATGCCATTTTTTTTTTTTTGACTTTAAATTCTCTTTATTCAGTAAATTGTGTTCTATACATTTGATTTTTACATTTTGATTGGTTCTGCCCTTTTGGGCATTTCAGCTCTAGTGTGATTTTTGTGTTGTGTTTACAATGTTTTGTTTGGTGATCATAGGATTGTTTTACATTTTGGCCTCATTAGCTTTTGTTTTGATTTTTGAATTAATTAATTTGATAACCTACCTAACTAAACCTAAAACGGCCAGCTGTGGTGGGCTGGCGATTTAACTGACCAGATCCACTCTAAAAGGCATTTTCTATGGCGAAAAGGCCCAGAGCGTAGATCTGGTCAGTTCGGGTCTTACACTCACGAAGTCGAGCGAAGAGTTTTTCGTAGATGGGCACTAGCTGTGCAGCTGAGTAGAGCGGGGCAGCTTCCTCAGGACGCCCTGTCTCGCTCTCAGGTTGCCGCTGGAGCCCAGGAGGAGGTGGCGGCGGCCAACGGTTTGTTGCCATTGGTGGAGCAATGGCAAATGCCATCACGAAGCCGGTGCTTTTATGTAAGCTGCTGGCTGGCTTCTTACACTTGAAGAGATAACTTTTTCCCATCATCGTCCGACGTCGTCGTCGTGTCATAAAGTGCCAGCGGGGGTAAGGACGTGAGACCGTACTGTTGCGGATAGACGGATGACTTAAATTGGTACTGCTTGTTACCGACGTCGGACGACGCACGTCGTCAGCCAGCCGTTTGACTCAATATCATATTGCTTGCATCATTATTCATCGTGTGCAGCGCAGAGGTTGCCCAGGAGGAGACGCATTGGCGTAACTAGGATTTTTTCCTGGAGGGGGCCCAGGGGGGGCCTGACTTGAGATTAATTTTAAGCGGGATGGGCGCCCGATATGTGAATATGCAAATCAGTATTGTAGTTTTGAGTAATCAAAATGACTGTTTCAGATTTATTCATAGTTTTGTAAACTATATGAGTACGAACAATTCCTCCAAGATTTTTTTCATTGCTTAATTCAGTGATTCCATCTTGGCTTCTTCCAGAAATTCAATCGAGAATTCATCTAGGGATTCCACTAGACATTTTTTCGGGGATTTGTCCTGGGATATCTTTAGAGGTTCCTCCAGTAATTGTTCCAGTGTTTTTTCGTAGTTTCCTTCAGGAATTTCTCCAGAGATCCTTTAAGGTATTTCTGCAGGTATTCAGAGGCTTCTACAGGGATATCTCCATATATGCCTTCCAAAATTCCACTAGAGATTGCTCCAATAATTACATCCGGAATGATTCGAAGTATTTCTGCAGGAATGTATTCCAGAAATTCTTTTAGAAAATTTTACTTAGAGATTCTTAAAAAACACTCCAAGAATTGCTTGAAAAATTTGTACAAAAAACATTTAGGGATCCTAGTTTTTTTTATGTGTATTAACGAGATTTTTAGCCCTAGGCTAGTTCATCTCGGGACCCACGCTTTACCTTCCTTCCGAAGGAAGAACTCACATTTTGCGAGTTTGTTGGGAGCGGGATTCGATCCCAGGTCCTCGGCGTGATTGTCAAGTGTTCTAAGTATCCCACCAGGTCCGCTCCATTAGGGATCCTAGTATTCCTTCAACAAATACTGCAGACATTGATTTCTTCATTTTTTTTATCCAGGAATATTCCTACAAAAATTCTTCCAGGTATTCGCTAAGAAAGCTCTCCTGAGATTCCATAAAGAGTTCCTAATGGGGCTTGCTTCCGGGATTCCTCATCGGGTTTCTTCAGAAATTACTTCAAGAGTTTCTCCAGAAAATCCTCTGGAACTCCATCAGAAATTCCTTTCTGAATTCCTCTAAAAATTTCTCCAGGAATTCCTTCAGAAATTTCTCCATGGATTCCTTCCAGAATTCCTCTAGAGATTCTTGCAGGAATTCATTCAGGGATTCTCAAGATATTCATTTAGGGATTCCTCCTGCAGTTCTTCTATGAATAGTTCCACGGATTTTCCCCAAGATTTCCTATAGAGATTTGTCCAGGAATTCCTCCTTAGGTTCTCCCAGAAATTGTTTCAGGGATTCCTCCAGGTTTTTTTTGCAAAAATTCCCCCAGGGATTCTTACAAGTAATTCTCTAGAAATTCCTCTAAGGATGCCTCCAGGAATTCCTCAAGAGGTTACTTAAGTATTACCCCAAGAATCCCTTCAGAAAGTCCTCCAGGAATTGATCCAGGAACTCCCATAGGAATTCCTTCAGAAATTACTACCGCAATTCCTTCAGGAATTTCTCCTGTAATTCCTCCAAAAATTCCTCTGGGAATTCCTCTAGAAATTTCTCTTGGATTTTCTTCAGAAATTTCTCTTGGAATTTCTTCAGAAATTTCTTTTGGAATTCCTTCAGAAATTCCTCCATTAACTGCTTCCATAATTTCTCACGAGATTCCTCCAGGAATTCATTCAAGAATTCTTCCACGGATAGTTCCAAGGAATTTTCATAAAAATTCCTTTACAGATTAATCCAGGAATTCTTCCTGGGATTCCGCAAGGAATTTATCCAGAACTTCCTGCAGGAATTTGTCCAGAACTTTCCAGGCATTCCTCTTGAGGTTTCTCCAGAAATTGCTTCAGGAATTCCTCCAGGGATTTTTTAAAGAATTTTCCCAGGAACTCTTCCAAGAATTTCTCTAGAAATTTCTCTAAGGATTTCTCTAGGAATTTTTCAAGAGGTTTCTTTAGAAATTTCTCCTGGGAGTTCCTCCATGGACTCATCCCGGGATTTCTCCAGCAATCCGTCTAAAGATTGCTTCGGGAGTTCTTCTAAAAACTCCAAACTCCACTAGATTGCTCCCACAATTCTTCTGAAAACTCTACCAGGAACTCATCTAGAAATGTATCCAGAGATTACTCCTGGCATTAGTCAAGGAATTTCTCCAGGGATTTTTTAAGGAAATTCCACAAGGTATCCTCCAGGGATTTCTTAAGGAATTTCTCGAGAGATTCCTCCAGGAATTGATACAGGCATGTCTCCAGGAATTTATCCAGGGGTTACTCCAGGCATTCCTCCAGAAATTTCTATAGGGATTCCTCCAGGCATTAATCCAGAATTCCTTCAGAAATTACTACCGCAATTTCTCCAAGAATTTATCTAGAAAATCCTACAGGGATTCATTTAGAAATTACCCCAAGAATTCCTCCCGGAGTTTATCCAAGAAATATTCCAATAATTCTTCCTGGGATTCCTGAATGATTTTCTTCTGAGATATATCTAGAAATTCCTTCAAATATTTTTTCAGGAATCCTCCAGGAAATCCTCAAGGGATTCTTTTAAAAAAATTTCCCACAA
The DNA here is from genome assembly GCF_035046485.1 of Aedes albopictus. NCBI lineage: Eukaryota > Metazoa > Arthropoda > Insecta > Diptera > Culicidae > Aedes > Aedes albopictus. The sequence continues at coordinate 282,566,967 of NC_085136.1, read as the reverse complement.
ATTCTTTCTGGAATTTATTCAAGAATTATTCCAGGTATTCCTCCTGGCATTCTTCCAGGATTTCATCCAGGCATTTCTCCAGGGACTCCTCCAGGAGTTCTACCATGCATTTCACCAAAAATTACCCCAGGTATTTCTTCAGGAATACTTTCGAAAATTTATTCAGGAATGGATCCAGGAATTCCTCCAGGAATTTCTTCGGAAATTCGTACAGCAATTCAATCAGGAATTGTTCCAGGAATTCCTCCAGAAATCCTTCCAGGGTTTCCCCCAAGAATTAATCCAGGAATTTCTTCTCCGAGGTTTCCTCTACACATTCCTCCAGGAATTATTTCATGGATTTCTCCAGAAATTCCTCCGATGATTTCTCCAGTAATTCTTCCAGAAATTCCTTCTGAAATTGCTCCTGTAAGTCCTCCAGAAATTCCTCTGGAAATTTCTCCTGGAACTCCATTAGAAATTCCTCTCAGAATTCCTCTAGGAATTTCTTTAGGAATTTCTCTATGAATATATTCAGAAATTTCTCCATGGATTCCTTCCAGAATTCCTCTAGAGATTCTTACAGGAATTCATTGAAGGATTCCTCAAATAATTGATTAAGAGATTCCTCCTAGAATTCATCTATGAATAGTTCCATGAAATTTCCCCAAGATTTCCTATAAAGATTTGTCCAGAAATTCCTCCTGAATTTCCACCTGGAACTTGTCCGGAAGTTCCTCCAGGAATGCCTCCTAAGGTTCCTCCAGAAATTTGTTTCAGGGATTTCTCCAGGGTTCTTTCCAAGAATATCTCCAGGGATTCTTTCAAGAATTTTTGTAGAAATTTCTTTAAGAAATTTTGCGGGAATTCCTTATGAGGTTTCTTCAGAAATACTCCAGGAATTCCTTCAGAAAGTCCTTCAGGAATTCATATAGGAATTCCTTCAGGAATTCCTCTGGGAATACCTCAGAAATTACTACCGCAGTGTATCCAGGGGCTCCTCAAGAAATTCCACCAAGATAAACCGTAGGTATTTCATCAGAAATTCCTACAGGAATTTCTTCAGAAATTGATCCAGGAATCCCTCCAGGAATTTCTTCAGAAATTCCTACAGCATTCCTCCAGGAATTTCTGCAGGAAATCCTTTAGAGATTGCTTCCGATATTCTTTCAGGAGATTCTTCAGGAAATTCTATAGGAATTTTTCCAAGGGAATTTCTTTCAGGTTTCCTCTTGGAATAAATCCATGAATTTCAACTCCAGGGATTCCTCTAGAAATCCGTCCAGGAGTTATTTCACGGGTTCTTCTAGAAATTCCACCAGGTTTTCCTCCAAGAATATACCAGAAATTCCTGCAGGGATTGCTCTAAGGGTTCTTCCGTGAGATTCCTCCAAGAATTCCTCCTGGAATTCCTCCAGAAATTCCTCTGGGAATTCTTCTAGAAATTTATCTTGGAATTTCATCAGAAATTTCTCTAATGCTCCAGGCATTACTCCAGGGATGCCTCCTTCAGAAATTTATCCATTAACTTTAGAGCCAAGGGCTGAAAGTCTCTTTAAAAAAGACAAATCAATCAATTAATCCATTAACTTTTCCAGGGAATCCGCCAGGAATTTGTCCAAAAAATTTTCTAGGATTTCCTCCAAAAATCCATCTTGGAATTGCTGAGACAATTTGCTTATGATTTCACAAAAAAAATGTGCCTATGATGCTTCGTTCTATGATTTTTCAAAGTAGGTGGTGTCTGTGGAAAATGTTTGATTTTCACTGGAGTTTTCCGGAAAATTAGGCGACCCTGATTTTTTTCAATTTAATTTTTCAAATATATATGATCCCTACCTAATTTCATTAACCTTCAGAAACTTCTTACCAATTTGTACGATAATAAAAAACATCCCCTAATGCTCCAGACATTAGTCCAGGAACTTTTCCAGAGATTCCGCATAGAATTTTTCCAGAAGGGTCTCCCGGATATCCTCCAGAAATACATCTAGGAACGACTTCTGTGATTTCTTGTAGAATTCCTCTAAGGATTCCTCCAGGAATGCATCCAGAAATTCCTCCAAGGATTCATCTAAAAAAAATTCTAGTAATTTCTACAGGGATTTCTGATGCGGATTCTTCAGATTTTTTTTCCTGAAATTCCTAGCATAATTGCTTTTTGGATTCCTTTAGGAATTCATCCAGGGATTCCTCCAGGTATACTTTCACAAATTACTCCAGGGATTCCTGCAGGTATTGCTCCGAGAAATCTTGTAATGATTTCTTCCGAAATTTCTCTCGGGATTTTTTTAAAAATTTATTCAGCGGTTAGTTAAAAAATTACAGTATTCCGTTCATAATGTTTTTCAGGGATTCACCCCAGAGTTTTTTTTTTAGGATTACTTTTAGATTTTTTGAATAATTTGAAGGATTTCTAGAGGAATTCCTCCAGCAATTTGTATTTAAATTCTTTTAGATAATTTTAGAGGGACATAGAAGCCAAGAAATTCTCCAAGAAGTCATCCAGGAATTCTTTCACAATTATCTCATGAATACCAAGTCTTTTACAAGTCCTAATCATGAATACCTTCAAACTTACGATTACATCTTGCAGCACCAGCTTTTAAATATATTAAAACTTCCTCAATGATCATTTGAATTTGTGCGTTGTTTGATAGACGCAAAAATACCCCTGGCCCACGAAATAAAAGAAATTAATAGTGACCGACTAGAAATCACCTCCAGCATGGTTTTAATGAATACACTCGCGTTTACGCTTCAGCTACGTACATCTTTTCTCACTAGGAATTCACAAACTTTTGCTGGAATTTCATTGCAAATTCAACCAGAGTTTTTTCCCACATGATACTTGATTTCCATAAAGAATCACTTAACCATATTTTGCAGTAATGCTGCTAGAAAATTCAAAGATTCTTAAAGATATCCATCCAGGAATTCCTGGAAATAATCATTTAGATTTAATTTCTCAGCGATTTAAAAAAGAAGATGTACAAAGTATTGCTTTTTATATAATTCTGATTATATAATATTTCCAAACAAAACTAACTAATTACATAGATCATTTTGGACAATGACCTTGTAAAGAGTGACAAGTTGAGAATTGTCTTCAATAACTGTCAATTTAAACACATCTCTCTCTCTCTTCTTGGCGTAACGTCCTCACTGGGACAAAGCCTGCTTCTCAGCTTAGTGTTCAATGAGCACTTCCACAGTTTTTAACTGAGCGCTTCCTCTGCCAATGACCATTTTGCATGTGTATATCGTGTGGCAGGCACGAAGATACTCTATGCCCAAGGAAGTCAAGGAAATTTCCTTTACGAAAAGATCCTGGACCGACCGGGAATCGAACCCGTCACCCTCAGCATGGTCATGCTGAATACCCGTGCGTTTACCGCCTCGGCTATATGGGCCCTACACATATTATGCCAAATAAATTTCTATTACTGTACGTGCAGTTGAAATCCGGAATTTTCGACTAGCGAAGTTGGATTTTTCTCCCAATCCGTGCGTCGGACCTAACTTCGGAAGTGGTGCACTGTATAGTTCTTTGCTATACAACGCACCACTTCCGAAGTTAGGTCCGACGCACGGATTTGGAGAAAAATCCAACTTTGCTAGTCGAAAACTCCGATTTTCAACTAAATTGAGAATATAGATCTATGTTTGTCATCACGACAGTGGTTTTCAGATTGTTTTCTAATTTCCATATATAAAGTCATAAAAAATTTCTGGGGGGGGCCTGGCGGATTCTGGAGGGGGGCCTGGCCCCCCTGGCCCCCCCTCTAGTTACGCCAATGAGGAGACGCTGGGTATCTTGTGACGTGACGCGGTTAAGGTTAAGTATAGATTATACCCGGCTTGAGACCCTCCTAGGTCCTAATGATATATAGGTACTCGAATTTCCCAGACTTGAAGATGGTGTGTCGCATGTCTCATAGAGGGGAGTTATGACGGCTCGTACACCAACCTCTACATTGTGTACATATCCCTAGCGCAGTAATTATGAGCAAAATTGGTTAATCAAACAAAAAGGTAAGCTATTCCATACGGTATATTCGACCCAACCTTTTCAACTAGGCATGTTTTGAGATAAGACACTACCAGTATACTCTGAATACATGGTTAATTTTCACGTTGAATAATTTGGTTTTGGGCGGAGAATTTCTCGATGTCCGTAGTAATCGCAAATAGGCTTTGTTATAAATGAGTGCCGACATTGGCGGTAAAATTTCATGTAAACCTCTTCGTTATCAACAATGTACAGTACCGACGTCTGCCTCAATACGACCAGAGCGAGTGAAGTACCATGTCGGCAATCACCATAGAGTGCACGCTTAAGTTTTAAGTAGTTTCTATATCACAGACGGAAGCGCGTTTTGAGTTAATTAAAAGGTGGAAGATGGACATTGTCAAACACCTCCCAGGGACAGGGTTTAAGGTACTGAAAGTTTGAACATTGCGTTTTGAAGCAAGTTGATAACTTAGTAGATACTCGTACAAAATAAATGACATCCTAATGTTGTACAAATTGCTACTTTCCATTCATACCAAAATGTGAGCAGGAAAAGCCAAAGTTCATTCGACTGATTGCCACCAAAAATATATCATTGTTTCAGCTTCATAAAATTCGGCAATCGCTCACGTTTTCCACTGCAGTCCTCTCCAGTCCATTTGGGATATTTCAGGCGTAAATGAAAAGTAGTCTAAAGCGAAACATTTTCCCTTCCGCTTGGTCAAACCATAATACCTTAGAAATAGAAAGCTAATGCGGCAGTCCCTTCCTGGCCAAAACAAGCATCATACAAGACGCAGACAACCAGTAGTGGCAATAACATGTGTTCTGCTAGTGAACTCGAGGGCCGTAAGTAATTCGAAAGCTTCGAACATATACGTGATGTTGGTTCGTTTCAACGTGAACGTTTTTAAAAGGCGTGGGTTTCCAGCGCAATCCGACGTAACTCACTAGATACATCCCACGCATTTCTAGTGAAGTCTAAGAGAATTTCCGACCAGATTTCTAATGAAACCCGACAGAATTTGCAGTAAAATCCGATAGGATTACAAGAGAAATCCGACAGGATTTCCAGAGAAATTTGACAGAATTTCCAGAGAAATCCGATAGGATTTCCACTGAAATCCGACAGGATTTCCACTGAAATCCGACAGGATTTCCATTGACATCCGACAGGATTTCCACTGAAATCCGAAAGGATTTCCACTGAAATCCGAAAGGATTTCCACTGAAATCCAACAGGATTTCCACTGAAATCCAACAGGATTTCCACTGAAATCCAACAGGATTTCCACTGAAATCCAACAGGATTTCCACTGAAATCCAACAGGATTTCCACTGAAATCCAACAGGATTTCCACTGAAATCCAACAGGATTTCCACTGAAATCCAACAGGATTTCCACTGAAATCCAACAGGATTTCCACTGAAATCCAACAGGATTTCCACTGAAATCCAATAGGATTTCCACTGAAATCCGACAGGATTTCCACTGAAATCCGACAGGATTTCCACTGAAATCCAACAGGATTTCCACTGAAATCCAACAGGATTTCCATAGAAATCCAACAGGATTTCCACAGAAATCCAACAGGATTTCCACTGAAATCCAACAGGATTTCCACAGAAATCCAACAGGATTTCCACAGAAATCCAACAGGATTTCCACAGAAATCCAACAGGATTTCCACAGAAATCCAACAGGATTTCCACAGAAATCCAACAGGATTTCCACAGAAATCCAACAGGATTTCCACAGAAATCCAACAGGATTTCCACAGAAATCCAACAGGATTTCCACAGAAATCCAACAGGATTTCCACAGAAATCCAACAGGATTTCCACAGAAATCCAACAGGATTTCCACAGAAATCCAACAGGATTTCCACAGAAATCCAACAGGATTTCCACAGAAATCCAACAGGATTTCCACAGAAATCCAACAGGATTTCCACAGAAATCCAACAGGATTTCCACAGAAATCCGACAAGATTTCCACTGAAATCCGACAGGATTTCCACTGAAATCCGACAGGATTTCCACTGAAATCTGACAGGATTTCCACTGAAATCCGACAGGATTTCCACTGAAATCCGACAGGATTTCCACTGAAATCTGACAGGATTTCCACTGAAATCCGACAGGATTTCCACTGAAATCCGACAGGATTTCCACTGAAATCCGACAGGATTTCCACTGAAATCCGACAGGATTTCCACTGAAATCCGACAGGATTTCCACTGAAATCCGACAGGATTTCCACTGAAATCCGACAGGATTTCCACTGAAATCCGACAGGATTTCCACTGAAATCCGACAGGATTTCCACTGAAATCCGACAGGATTTCCACTGAAATCCGACAGGATTTCCACTGAAATCCGACAGGATTTCCACTGAAATCCGACAGGATTTCCACTGAAATCCGACAGGATTTCCACTGAAATCCGACAGGATTTCCACTGAAATCCGACAGGATTTCCACTGAAATCCGACAGGATTTCCACTGAAATCCGACAGGATTTCCACTGAAATCCGACAGGATTTCCACTGAAATCCGACAGGATTTCCACTGAAATCCGACAGGATTTCCACTGAAATCCGACAGGATTTCCACTGAAATCCGACAGGATTTCCACTGAAATCCGACAGGATTTCCACTGAAATCCGACAGGATTTCCACTGAAATCCGACAGGATTTCCACTGAAATCCGACAGGATTTCCACTGAAATCCGACAGGATTTCCACTGAAATCCGACAAGATTTCCACTGAAATCCGACAGGATTTCCACTGAAATCCGACAGGATTTCCACTGAAATCCGACAGGATTTCCACTGAAATCCGACAGGATTTCCACTGAAATCCGACAGGATTTCCACTGAAATCCGACAGGATTTCCACTGAAATCCGACAGGATTTCCACTGAAATCCGACAGGATTTCCACTGAAATCCGACAGGATTTCCACTGAAATCCGACAGGATTTCCACTGAAATCCGACAGGATTTCCACTGAAATCCGACAGGATTTTCACTGAAATCCGACAGGATTTCCACTGAAATCCGACAGGATTTCCACTGAAATCCGACAGGATTTCCACTGAAATCCGACAGGATTTCCACTGAAATCCGACAGGATTTCCACTGAAATCCGACAGGATTTCCACTGAAATCCGACAGGATTTCCACTGAAATCCGACAGGATTTCCACTGAAATCCGACAGGATTTCCACTGAAATCCAACAGGATTTCCACTGAAATCCGACAGGATTTCCACTGAAATCAGACAGGATTTCCACTGAAATCCGACAGGATTTCCACTGAAATCTGACAGGATTTCCACTGAAATCCGACAGGATTTCCACTGAAATCCGACAGGATTTCCACTGAAATCCGACAGGATTTCCACTGAAATCCGACAGGATTTCCACTGAAATCCGACAGGATTTCCACTGAAATCCGACAGGATTTCCACTGAAATCCGACAGGATTTCCACTGAAATCCGACAGGATTTCCACTGAAATCCGACAGGATTTCCACTGAAATCCGACAGGATTTCCACTGAAATCCGACAGGATTTCCACTGAAATCCGACAGGATTTCCACTGAAATCCGACAGGATTTCCACTGAAATCCGACAGGATTTCCACTGAAATCCGACAGGATTTCCACTGAAATCCGACAGGATTTCCACTGAAATCCGACAGGATTTCCACTGAAATCCGACAGGATTTCCACTGAAATCCGACAGGATTTCCACTGAAATCCGACAGGATTTCCACTGAAATCCGACAGGATTTCCACTGAAATCCGACAGGATTTCCACTGAAATCCGACAGGATTTCCACTGAAATCCGACAGGATTTCCACTGAAATCCGACAGGATTTCCACTGAAATCCGACAGGATTTCCACTGAAATCCGACAGGATTTCCACTGAAATCCGACAGGATTTCCACTGAAATCCGACAGGATTTCCAGTGGAATTTTAAAAGATCTCCATAAAACCGGACAGGCATTCAAATAGTCCGACAGATTTTCAGTAAATTGGCTAGGCTTTCAAAAAAATCCAACAAATTTCTAGCGAAGCTTGACATGATTTCCAACGAAATTGAAGATCCAATAAATCCAGACATTTATTTACAATTACAGAAATTCCACCCTCATTGCCCTGGAGGAAATTCTGCAGGAATTCATAGAGGAATTTCTGGAGTATTGTTTGGAGGCACTTCTGGATGAATTCCCGGAGGAGCACATTAACGAATCCCTGGAGAAATTTCTGGAAGAAAGCACGAAGGGATTCCTTGAGAAATCTCTGGAAGAATTCTTGGAGGAATTCTTTGAGGATTTTTAGGAGAAATTTCAAGGCTCTCGTGGAAGAATCACTGAAAGAGTTTCAAGAGGAATCCCTGGAAGCATTCCTGAAGGAATTCATGAAAGTATTCCCGTAGGAATCAGTGGTGGAATTTCTGGGAGTTTTTTTTAAAGACTACCTGAAGGGATTTGTGGAGGAATCCGTGTAGGCATTCCAGGATATATTCTTGTAGCAATCTCTGGCGGAATCCCTGGAAAAATTCAAGAGGTATCCCTGAAGGAATTCCTGGTAGTATTCCTGAAGGAATCATTGGAAGAATTACTGGAAGAATTTCTGGAGGAATTCCTGGAGGAATTCCGAGGAATTCCTGGAGGATTTCCTGGATGAAATTCAGGAGTAATTCGTGCAGACATTCCAGGAGGAATTCTTGCAGAATTTTCAGGAGAAATTCGTGGAGGAATTTCTGGAGGAATTCGTGTAGGCATTCCAGGTGGAATTCTTGGAGGAATCCCTGGCGGAATCCATGGATAATTTCCAGGGATTCCTGAAGGAGGAATTCTACAGGAATCCTTGGAAGAATTGCTGGAGCAATCCTTGGAGGCATCCATGTAGGAATTCCTGGAAGAAATTCCGGAATAATTTCAGCAGTATTTTTTGGAGAAATTCTTAGAGGAACTCTTTGAGAAATTTCTGGAGGTATTTGTGGAAGAATTCCTGAGAGAATTTCTGGAGGAATTTATTGATGAATTCCTGGAAGAATTTTTGAAGAAATTTATGGAGGAATTTCTAGAGGAATTCTTTCCGGAATTCCTGAAGAAATTTTTGAGACTTTCCTGGAGGAATCCCTGGAAGAATTGCTGGAGGAATCTCTGAAGGCATACCTAAAAGAATACTTGGAAAAACTTCTTGGAGAAGCTGTGGAATATTCCCACAGAAATCCCAAGTGGAATCTTTGGAGGAATTCCTTAAAGAATCCTTGAAAGCATTCAAGGATGGATCCCTGGAGGAACTTCATGAGGAGTTTCTGAAAGAATTTCTGGAATACCGAATACCTGGATGCGTTCCTTAAGGAATCCTTGGAAGGCTTCCTGGATGCAAGCGTGGAGAAATCCTTGTAGAAACTTCTGCAAGAATTCCTAAAGAAATTACTGGCGAAATTCCTGAAGAAATATCTGGAGAAATTACATGAAGATTCTCTGGAAGAATTCTTGTGGGAAACCTTGGAGTAATTTCTGGAGGAATCCCTGTAGAAATTCGTGGAGGTATTTCTGGACGAATTTTTGAGGTTTTTCTGGAGGAATGTCTGAAAGTACTCCTGAAGGAATTTCAGGGGGAATTTTTGAAGAATTTTGGAAGAAATTCTTGGAGGAATTCTGGGATGAAATTCCGGGAAAAATTTCTTGAGTAGTTTTAGGAGGAATCCCCAGAGGAATCCTTGGATGAATTCTTGGAGGCAGAAGGATTCCGATAGATTTTTTTCATATTTTCAGTGGAATTTTAAAAGATCTCCATTAAACCGGACAGGCATTCAAAAAGTCCAACAAATTTTTAGTAAATTGGTTGGGTTTTCAAAAGAATCCAACAAAACTTCCAAACTTCGAATACAATTCTAGAAAATTTCTAGCAGTACTTGACATAATTTCCAACGAAATTGAAGGTCCAAAAATCCAGGCATTTGCCTATATTTACAAAAATTCCACCCACATTGCCTCAGTTTTGTCAATGCTTCCCAGACGACACAAAGTCGAAACTCAAACAGTTTCCTAGCAGGTACCAGTCCTCAGGAAAGTATTGAAAACCTCTGTCCCCAGGGGGGTCAGACTGTTACGGTGGTTCCGTCTGGGTAGCTTCTGTAATCGAGAGTTTACGACATGTGGTGGCCGGCGGTACAAGCGAAAGCAGCTTGTTGCGAGATTTTTCGGAGACGAACACCGCCCACGCTTCGAGTTGGAGAGAAACCGTCGCGTCGTCGTCGTCGTCGCATCGGTCGCTTGTCGAATCGAAAATCCTGTTGCTGCTACTCTATGTAGACCGGAGACCGCCACTTTGTCCAAGTTCATGTTAGTTTGAAACTTGAAACTTGATGCCGGCTCGTTGTATATGCGATGCGGGGTGTATCAACCTACATCCTGTCCTCCGAATGTCGTCGCGTGGAGTGTGCTTGAGATGGAACGGTCCTACGCGTTTGTAAGCATTTTGTTTAATGATTGTAAGTTAGTTAATGCCACCATTTGCATACATTCAGGAGCAAAGCGATGGGAAAGTGGAACGAACGGCAATGCCGCCGCCGCATTCATCGTAGTTTCCGCTCGTTAGACATGCTGTGTAGGTTGAAGTTTTCGAAAGAAACGCTCGTTTGTGAGTGCGGTATGTATGTACGACGATTGAAAACTAGAAATGGTGCGGTGGCTTGACAAATGAAGGGATTTGACAACATTTCCAATTCGGTGAACGGCTGAACGATTCGATCATGGTGATTAAGTTCATTTGGCGCAGAGTCGTGGATTCGAGCGAATGGTTGTGTGGGGGTCTACGAACCATCAAAAAGTTCAAGCAGATACTTTGGAAACATTGTAAAGGCTAATATATGAATGTCCTTAAGTAAAAAGACGTTTTTTGAGACATGAAAATACATATCGATCAGTTTAACTAGGAATGATGGTACATTAGGCCTTGCAAGCAGCTTAATCCCAACATTCCACACTACTGCTGATTACAAATGCAGTAAGCCGTTGAATAATTGGTACGTTGTAAGTGACCATCATCGTATCAACTCTGTAGGTACGAGGTTGCTCTTTTGCTCCTGTCCTCTCACCCATTGTTGTAGGTATAGCGATTCTAAAGAAGAACCGAAGCGAATGAATTGCCATGTCGGGTCGTTCGGTTCACCTCTCGATGCCTCGCCTCCTACCTGAACCCCCAGGGGGGATTTACGACCGGCAGCGGGCCGGGAACATCCGGCAAACCATCACCGATGACAACGATAACACTAGTTTACAGCATTTTTGAACTCGGTAAGCTGATGATCATTTTTGGTGTAGAATCATGCCCTGAGTTCGAAAACGCGAAGGAAAAAAATTACAGTAGAGCGGAAATTTTTTCGACTTTCCATACAAGGTTGATGATTTGAAATCGATTTTTGTTCTATTTTTAAGCAAAGTCGCTCACTTCACACATCTCATTCTCCGTTATCAATGCTCCGATCGAGCTGAATTTTTTACTGTAACTCACCCACATATGATATGTCAAATAAACGTTGAAAAAGAATTTTTAAATTGTTTTTTCTTATAGAAAAAAAATACATTTCTTCATATTTTTTTGGAAATTTTGCTAAAATTTAAGGAGATCGTCCCCAAAACTCACCAATATCTTGATTTTCATCAATCTGATACAAAACCTGCATTCAGATGATCGAATGGTATTATATTCAGCTTTTAATTTATGGAAAAAGATTTAAAATTGGTTGATCAAAACGCAAGATATTTGAATTTTATTAAATTCCATATTTTAAAAAGTTGTAAAACTCGATATTGAGCTAAAACTCAAAAACGGTTCTACTTTAATTTTTTTAAAGCACGGTTTCGAAATCAGCGCTAAAATATGCTTCAAAAATTTTGGTCGTTGACAGAAGTTCACGACTTTCGATTTATTTTGTAAACTAGTGTAATTGTTTTCTGTGTTTACAAAGTATCTTGTTCCAACCATCCGACCGACAGCCACCAGCCAGCTAGCAATACCTACAACGAGCGACTTTGAAACCGGAGAGGCTTTCGAACTTATGGTGGAAGCGGGTGCATCGGGTTCCGGAACGTCGATGTCGGGTGCAAGCGGGTTCCGGAACGTCGATGTCGGTGTACGTAGGTAATCCTCCTCGATGGCAAGACCAAGCGAGCACGGTATGTTTGCCAAAGTGATACTTTCGTAGTATGTACCCACCTGCTTTCGAAATGGAGTGCAACGGATCCATGCCAGGAGGCGTAACAATGAGCCGGCTTGAAATGAGAAAATATGCATCCGCTCTTTATGGGAAAGAAAAGTGCACAGGATAAGTGGTGCAACGATGGTTCATCATCACTCACGAACTGGGCGGCTAGCTTTCATGGGAATGTTTACGAGGATTGGAATTTTGTGGGTTGACGATGCGATGGCGAGTTTGGGGTCGTTAGCCATTGTTGCTGTCGTAAAATTGAAGAGGAAACTTGATGCCGGTAGTTGTTGAGTAGCGTTGTTATGTGGTTACTGCTGTTTGCTCAAGCGTGGAGTCCTAGGTCAGTGGGAGCGATTCGGCTTTGAATGTTGCACCCACTTGTGATTGACCCTGCCCTATGCTACCATAGAGATTTCAGTATCATGTTCGTTACTACCCTACATTCTCGTTTTCCATTCCCAAAAATCGCTCCAGCTACCCTCTAGGGGGCAGGGTTTTGGATATTCCAACTACTTACTTTATTTTCGGTCCTGGTCACCCACGGTGGTGCAGAGGGTCGAATTGAAAGATCTCTGACCTGGGCGATTTCTAGCCATCGCCTTGACCTGTGGCCAGGTCAAATTGCTGTCGACTTGCTTGGTTTCGTTGTTAAGGCTGCGCCGTCATGACCCTTTGGGTCTGGCTCTGCTGCCATGTCCTGCTGGGTTCCAATCTAACGCTTGCTTGCAGATTTCATTTCTGCCCCTGCGTAGAGTGTGACCGACCCACCTTCACTTTCGCTCTTGATGATATCAACAATGGAGCTCCACGTTGGAGATCCAATTGTGAGACCACCATGCACGATCACTGCAAGCATCTATTGATAAAAACCTGCAGCCGTTGAATATTCTCCACTAATACACACCAAGCTTCACTGGCGTACAGCAGCACAGATATTACGTTCGATTTACAAATTAGGATTTTAGTGCGTCAGATAAGTCGTTGTTTTTCCATACATTTTCAAACTCGCAAAAGCAGCCCTCGTCTATGCAGTCGATCTTGGCGCAGCCATCGGTCGCAATTTGGCTACCAAGATTTCAACATTCTCCACTGCTTTCCCAGCTAGTGTAAAGCTGGAAGGGTTGATCATGTTTACAGCTAACGATTTGGTCTTGTTGTCGTTGATGGAAAGACCAGCCACCGAGGAGCGATTGGCAAGATCATCGAGCTTGCTCTGCATATCAGAGTGGCGTTGAGCTAGGAAACCAACGTCATCAGCCAATTCGAAGTCATTAAGGTGCTTCATGGTAATGGACTGCCACGCCAAGCAACCCACGATTTGGTTCACGACCAATCGTACCTACCAGGATCTCATCGATTACGATGAGGAACAGTAGCCGCGATAGCAACGACCCGGATGGGATCGGACAAGACACCGTTGTGCAGTACTCTACATGAAAATGCCCTGTACTGTACTTCAATGTGATCGATGATTTTCTCAGGGACACCCTCCCCACATCAGAGGCTCCCCACAGGGAGCTTGACAATATGGTCCTCACAGGATCGCATGGCACGGAATCCTGCTTGCTGGCGTCGGAGAATTGCGCCAATCTTCTCTTGTCTCCGGTTATGGATAACTTTGCTGAGGACTTTGAGAACGATGCACAGCAACATAATGCCCTTCCAATTATCGCATAAAGTCAGGTCACCATTTTTGGGTACCTTTACTAAGACGCCTTGCATCCAGTTGACCGGAAATTTCGCGGTTTCGCTTATGTTGCAGAATAATTGATACAACAGTTGGGCAGATACTACGGGGTCAACTTTGAGCATCTCGGCTGAAGTCCGATCGGCCCCCGGGGCTCTGTTCGATTTCATGCTGCGGACCTCGAACTAGTCAGCCGAGTCGGTCAATAACTGTCCAGACATATCCTTCACGGTCATCGTAGCAATCATCTTAGTCCCACTAAGGCGACGTGAAACATCGTAGAGGAGACGGATGTCGCCGGTGTTTGGGACGTTCTCGCCTTAGTCGGCTACGGAGTCCGCACACGCTCTTTTGTCCAGTCTACATGAGCGTTTAACTTCCTTCTCGAGAGCCGAATCGCGCTGATGGGCTTTGGCTCCTCAGGTTTTCGCTCGCACTGGCTTTGGCGTTCTTTCGCTCCTCTATCTTTCTCCAAGTATCATCTGTGATCCACTGCTTTCTCCAAGTGCGTAGCTCACCCAAATTATTCTCGCAGGTGGCGATGAAGGCGCTCTTGATGGCGCTCTATTGATCTTCTACTCTTTCACCTTCCAGAATTCCGTAGCACAGTTATGCTCGACGAAGGACCTTTTCATTGCAGCGTCTCCAGTCAGCATGTGTTTAACCGGTGCCCGACTTTCTCCGCCTGTCGCTGGATCCTGGCAATGCGCAGTCGGATCTAGCCGATTGTTTGTTCCGTACATCAAAAAGGCTCCGACTCCATTTTCAGCTGATGCAGATGTGCTCATAGTCCGAGTTGTCGGAACTTACCTTCGCGTTGAAGTCACCCATGAATATCTTGATATATTACCTTTCGGAATCTCATCCACGACAGCATTCAGTCGACTGTAAAAGTTGTCTTGATCTTGCATTTCGACAGCATCGGTTGGCGCGTAACATTGGATCATGGTAAAGTGTCAATCCGTGTTCTGAATCTGGCTACAATTATCCCCTCATTAAGGACAAACGTCTTGAAATCCCGCTTCAGAAGTGCATCAGAACTTCAGACGCACAAATCTCAAGAAGCAAGTTTCAAACAACAGTGAATTTCATTATTCTGTTCTTGCTCACTTGTAATAAGCTTAAAATAAAAAGATCAGGTACGCTGGTTTTGTTTATGAAGAGATTTGTGCCCTCGAAATCGTGAGTAGGTCCCAAAGTCGGCCATTGTGGCGGCCATTTTGGGATTCTAACAAGTCTGTCCTTAATAGGCTCCCACTTCATGAGCGCAGCATCGGCATGAACGTTGAGCAGGAAACCAACGCCACGGTAGCGAGAAACGTGTTCACCTCGTAGGCCAGAGTATAGAAGAATTTGGCTCGACGCCAATCTGAGTTCTCCAAAGTTCGGCCAACGGACTTCGCTCAGTCCTAGGATCTCAAGCTTCATACGGCATTCCTCATTGGCTAGTTGTGCCAGTTGGGTTAATACATTTCAAGTTCCAATTCTTGTCCGTTGTTTCGCGCTAAAAGTGGTTGCCGTTGAATCAGTTCGTAATCTTCCATTTTCGGTTTCTGTAACGGTTATTGGGTTTCAAAAACAGTAGGTTGTTGGCCTAAGGTCCCCTATCCACCGATGTGGGGCTTCCAGTTTAGGTATAGCTTCCGGTGGAGGAGCATTTCATACTCAGCCACTGGATGTCAGAACAGATGCTATTTGAACCGCACCTCCTTGGTGAACAGACGCCAAATCGTAAGTTGCTGTGGCAGCCCATTACCATGCAGCACCCAAATGATATCGAGTTGGCTTAGGGGCCGTCCATATACCACGTGGACAACTTGGAGGGGGGAGGGGGTTCAAGAAAAGTCCACGCTTGTCCACGGAGAGGGGGGTGGGGGTTCGTCAAATGTCCACGTGGACAACATTGACATAAGAATTAAGAAACATAGATTTACAAACGAAACAAATTATGTCCCATTATTGATGGGATTTTCTTCAATAACAGTTCTTTACATTTTATTTTACTATACATTGTTTTTTAGTTGGACGTGATTTCTCCAACGAAAAAAATCATGGTATTGGTTCATCGACTAATTTGTTTTAAATTATGACAACTTCTAATTACTTACTTTTTTCATCGAGGAATAATCTGGAGATTTAAAATGGAGTATATACCATGCAAATGTTGGTGTTTCAGCCAGAAAATTTTCAATGAACTTCTGTGTGTATTTCTCTAAGTTTCATATCAAATTTTGTAAACTACTTCGAAGTTTCAAAATACATGTGAAGATTTGCAGGTTTATCTCAAACACTTTTTTGGAGCTTCCTTTAATGTTTAAGATGTTTCCATAGAATATTGAGGTCTAAATCTCAGCAATATAATTTAGTTTCGATTTTACTTTATGCATTTTTGAAAAGTTGCTGTAATTTTGGATTTTGTAAGATACTGAGAAATATAAATTTAAGAATAAAGTTTAGAAAAAATAACTTTGTCATAAATAACAAAACAAAACATTTTAAAAACGCCGTCTTCAACCAGAGATTGCACAGACTGAGCAATCTCTAACATTAGGCGATGGACATCATACGAAACACCCAATGATCCTGTGGGGAATTTTTCGTTTGACGAAAATTTTTCATTGACTGGAGTTCGAAGAGGCGAATGAATTTGAAATTTAAAGCCTCTATAATAAACGCAAAAAAAAATGACTGGAGCGGGAATCGAACGCACACTCCAACAAACATAAAGCTCAATTAAAAACAATGTTGAAAACTTGTAGCTATCTATTTTGTGCCTCTTTGAGAAAGACTTTAAAATGAAGTCACTCAAAAAGTTTTCTTACTGTATTTTTTTAACTTGTTTGTATTTTATGTAAAGCTATAGAATATTTGTTATTCATAAAGTTATTAATTGTATTGAAGGCAATGTTTATGAAGAAAAAAGAAAACATTATTAAAAAAAACTTTTTAAGTTAACTTTTCCGTTTATTTTAGAAATATAAAAAAATGGTTTCGGATGTCCACGTGGACATTCGGGGAGGGGGGTAGGGGTCAATGAAAAGTCCACGCTTGTCCACGGGGAGGGGGGAGGGGGTAAAAAACCATGAATTTTCTGTCCACGTGGTATATGGACGGCCCCTTATGACGTTGCTCTCCTAGCTCAACGGCGCTCTGATATGCAGAGCAATCTCGATGGTCTTGCAATCGCTCCTCAGCGGCAGGTCTTACCATCAACGTCAACAAGACCAAATCGTTGGATGTAAACACGGTCAACCCTTCTAGCTTTACGGTAGCTGGGCAATCAGTGGAGAATGTTGACAGCTTCCAATATCTTGGTAGCCAAATGGCGGCCGATGGCGGCACCAAGATCGACATAGGTGCACGGATCAAGAAGGCGAGGGCTGCTTTTGCGAGTTTAAGAAATGTATGGAATAACAACCAGATCAGTCGACGCACCAAAGTCCGAATTTTTAACTCGAACGTGAAATCTATGCTACTCTACGCCAGTGAAACCTGGTGTGTATCAGCGGAGAACACGCAACGGCTGCAGGTCTTCATCAATAGCTGCCTGCGGTATATAATTCGTGATCTCCAACGTGAAGTTCCATCGTCGTTGTCATCGAAAGCCGCTAGCGACAGAAATTCGGGAGTGAAAGTGAAGGTGGGTCGGCCACACTCTACGCAGGGGCGGAAACGAAATCTGCAAACAAGCATTAGACTCGAACCCAGCAGGACATCGCAGCAGATCTGCCTCGATTCCTCGAGGCACGACTCAAAGTAAGTATAAGAATCCATTATGAAAATTGATCGTTGTTGATGCTTGTTATGATAAACTTCATCAGAAGAGCAAAAAAAGCAACCCTGCGTCATATAGCGACCTTATGAAATTAATCTTAATCATTATGAATTATTTAAAGGCCTTTCTTGAGCTTGAGCTTGATTGACCGTCCGTAGATGCAACTCCAGTATCGCCAGACCAGCTACACTCACACAAGGAACCAATGAGATATCTGCCGGGGATTGGCAGGCATCTTCAGTGTGTGAACGTTGGTGATTTTCTATTTTTTAGGCGACAATGGCGCCTGCCACATCAGGTTGCAGGCCAATGTGGGGAATGGGAAGGTAGTGATGATTGCAATCCACATTTGACCGAATATACCTCTGCGTCAGCAAAAAATCGTGCGGATGTCGGAGTGTTGGTGGGACTTGGTTGGCAGAAGGTTCACACATTGGTGCGCGGATACCAGGGTAAGGTGATAGAATTGTGTGTTTTTATTATTCTGAAGATAGGCGGCACAGTGCTTGATTGCATAACTTGTAGGTTTTATCTAATAGGATCGAGACACTGTTCTTGCAGTTTGGAAGGAAGGGAAACGGCTTTTTCAACCCGTATCTGTTCTAGCGATGGCTATGAACATGTGAATATGCATGAGTTGTATATGTAGAGAGGAGGGAGAAAGTATATAGATAGATACAAAGTAGGAGAAAGGCACGAGCCAAGGAGTGAACCCAGGACCTTCTGTATATAAATCAGAAGCGGTAGACACTAGTAAAGCCCGTCTGAATTATTTGAGGGCCATTCATTAATTTCATAAATTGGGCCTTATAAAAACCTTAAGGTTATTAGTCTATGATAGTCTTTACTGAGGATGAAATTCTTCATAATAGTTAATATCTCGAGAGATGTTCAAAATTTATGAAATCAACTAGCTTCACGCAGTGGATTAATCCCAACTAAACTAGTTTATCATTGAATTATCTTTGATCCCTGGCAATAAAGTTTGCCTAATACGAAACCCTTTTTCAACTTTATCGAAGATACAATTTTTTGCTGCTTCTTGACCGAAACCTAACTTCTTCTTCTTCTTCTTCTTAGTGGCTTGACGTTCCCACTAGAACTTGGCCTGCCTCTCTTCAACTTCAACTGTTCATTGGGCATTTCTTCCACAGTTTAAAGACAATCACTGAACAATTAGCGTGATGCATTTTCATTAAAAATCCGTTCAACGGTTCTAAAAAACGGTGCTCTAGAAATTTTGAGCTATGTACTCCAAATACCTTGTCCTTAATCGAAGGGCTTCTTTGCCTGCCTATGCATGAATTTGTGTGAGCATGTGTGAGGCAAGCACATTGATACCCATTGACGCTCAGGGATTCGAGAAAATTTTCTCGACTGGAACGGAAATTGAACCCTTCGTCTCGGAATTGGCGATTCATAGCCTTAAACACTAGGCCAACTGGAGACTGCAACTTTACTTATTTCTATCAAAATAAACTATAAAAGTTCAGTGGAGCGGACCTGGTGTGGTGGTTAGAACACTTGACTATCACGCCGAAGACCTGGGATCGAATCCCACTCCCGACATACTCACAAAATGTGGGTTCTTCCTTCGGAAGGGAAAAAACGTGTGTCCCGAGATGAACTAGCCTAGGGTTAAAAATCTCGTTAATACAGACAAAAAAATATAAAAGTTCATCAGTATTCTGTCGAGTAGTTAAAGTATGTACATAACGCCCTCCCATTCAGGCTTCCACGTCAGGGAAACTCTATCAAACTAAAACAAGTAAAGCCTCTTGCTCTCGGTTCCCATCAAGCAGATTCAGGCAGTTGTAAAATCTTTCAAAGTGCTTGGTTACAAAGAGTCTGGCTATTAGGTGCACCCAAACTAAATCAATCGCTTTTGGTCGTCAAAATATCCCTGCGCCGCGTATTTGCGCTCACTAACGGCAACGACGACGCAACAACTTCGCCTTAAAAAGTTCCTCGACAAAAGTTTCATTTAATCTTTCCTCTGGCATCCGGTTTCAGATTTCAATAATTTTTCGACATTTAATGGTGGTGCGGCGTGGGATCTTAACTCTTAACAGCAGGATCATAGCACCGTTTCGTTGATAGTCGTCATCAAGCCAGAGAATCCATTCGGAATTTATTTTGGGAATTTTACGTACTGACACGATAAATCAAAATGGTTTTCTCACATTGTTTGTCCTATTCCGTCATTTTTAAAGATTTTCTTCTCTTGGTATCCTAAATAATCCTCCGTAGAATTACCTGCCAGTATGCATCGAAAGAAGAACCAAACCACAAAATGAAAAAAAAAAACTCGTTGAAGCACGACTGAATGTGGCACAATCAATAATAACTCAGTGAGAACGTAAAGCTTCCGTTTATCACCACGGAAATAAATAACTGAGTTGTAAAACTTTACAACGTCTCGTGGGGGTAATTTCGTCAAGCGTTCTTCACAACCAAACACAAAGATCAAACACAATGCTACGCAAGGAAACAAACGGCGACGGGGCAAATGACACTCCCCAGCTCCCCACAGAAGCAAATTTGAATTAACAGTTTACAAAACTCGAAATTGGTGTGTTCGTTCGGCGGTTCGACCCCCCAGGAGGGAGTTGATCGGAAACAGGACACATTTTTTCCCATCATCCAAGTTTGAATGCCGCCGTACGACGATCCCGATGACACTAGAAAACAGCGTGGCAAATGGATTTTTATTTCCTGTCTAGATCCACATTCTCTCATATGTGCAGCTACTACAATTTGAACTTCTTCGAACCTTGTGCCCGAGATTCCAGCCAATACGATAGGACGGTAAGGAAAGAAAGACCTTCCCGCTCCCCGTCCAATCCACGACCGAGCGAAACGACATCCGGTTTAGCTTTGAAATGGAGCATCGTTCGTTGTCAGCCAGAATTTATTAACCTTGTTTGGAGGAATTCGTTTTCAATCCACGCCCCCCAGCCCCACTTCTTTTTATGTCATTCTAACGAAGGAAACGCGCGGGGGTACCCAATCTGCTGCGCCACATTGTAAAGTTGCCAGCACGAGCACCACCGTGCGCGCACCACATGCTTCACATCAGGGTGAGGAGTTGCCGCTGGCTACACGGGATGAAATGACAGGTTTTTCCATCGCTCTCTGCGGGGACTATTCCGATTACGTGCGCGTGGGGAACGATATGTGAAAAATGGTGTCCGTGGCATGTCGAGCTTTATATGTGCTGTTTATCGGTTTATTTATCGACCATTGTTGCTGCTGATTCAAGACATTTTTCATAAAAAATGAAAAGAAAGGGATTGGTTTACGTTTTTTTTTTCATTTCTATATTCTCTACATTATTTTTCATGTTTTATCCTACTACCTGATTTTACCCATGCTCTTCCACTTCTTGAACATTCAAGGTGTACGCCAATATTTTACGTAGCCCCGTCTATCGTAACACTGCTGCCAAGACTTCTCTTGTCTCACCCAGTTTTATCTACAAGCATGTACACATTTTGCTGGGCTGCAAAACGGTGAGTCGATAAGGAGAGCGTCCAACATAGCTCTGGTCCTTACAAGCAAGCTTGCTATTTGATGAAAACATTCGCGAAATGATGCGATTTGCTTTCGACAACGAATACGTTTTCACCCATCCTCGCTTTATTCAATCAACCTCCCATACGAGTAGCACACGAACGGACTCAACACTAATCAGCATAGTTGACTCTTCCTTTTCGCCGTTGAGCCGTTGCGTTCTAGCCAAGCATCTCTTTTCATCGCTTTCGATGCTTTTCGACAGCTTATCGCGAAGCATCGTTGGCTGGAAGCTTTATTAGTATGGTATCGGTACATGCGAATGTTGCTTCTGTGTGCGTGTCGAACGTTCATGCCGTAGTTTCGCAAACCAACCTATTCGGTATGGTTCGGCTGTTCGGGCGAGCGTGTGACGGCCCAGTCAGATGTGTGCAAAATCGTTTGTGATTTACATCATGTTCGTTTTGCCACCTCTTTGCTGCTGGTCATCGCTGATCAGTGCACAGTTCAATCGCACGCGATAAATATACAGTTGATGAGTTGTGATGAGCACTAGTGAGGTGATCATTTGCATCATTGCTTACAAGTTCCTATCTCATGCTTCCACGGGACAAACGATGACAAAGACCGCCAGCTAAGAGTTGTGTGCTTAGCTGGTAGTGCAGCCTGGGCACTGTTGTCCTTCTGACTTCAGCTAGATTGAGGATGTACGACCCGAGCGTCTGTTCACCAAGGAGGTGCGGCTCAAACAGCGTCTGTTCTGGCATCCAGCGGCTGAATAAGAAACGCTGCACCACGCCCAGCTAGACCCAAGGTGGTAGCCCCATCAGCGTGGTCGTCCCAGTGTTGGTTGGGACGTTAAACAGAACTGGCACGATGGCCCTCCGGCGAGACAGGAGTGTTGGCGTAGGCCCAATAAGTCACCCGTAAAAATCCCCATTGCGAATAACGTAGGAGAAAATACGACTCGATACAATCGGCAAAGACCCACGCGACGAAATAAGGACTACGATTGGAAACTTGGAACATGGAATTGCAAGTCACTAGGTTTCGCAGGATGTGACAGGATAATCTACGACGAACTATATCCCCGCAACTTCGACATCGTGGCGTTGCAGGAACTTTGATGGACTGGACAGAAAGTGTGGAAAAGCGGGCATCGAGCGGCTACCTTCTACCAAAGCTGTGGCACCACCAATGAACTGGGAACAGGATTTATAGTGTTGGGCAAGATGCGACAACGTGGTATCGGGTGGCAGCCGATCAACGCAAGGATGTGCATGTTGAGAGTTAAGGGCCGTTTCTTCAACTACAGCATCATCAACGTCCACTGCCCACACGAAGGGAGACCTGATGACGAGAAAGAAGAGTTCTACGCGCAGTTAGAGCAAACCTACGATGATTGCTCGCCGCGTGACGTGAAAATCGTTGTCGGCGACATGAACGCGCAGGTAGGAAGGGAGGAAATGTACCGACCGGTAATCGGGCGAAACAGCCTGCACGCCGTATCGAATGATAACGGCCAGCGATGCGTAAACTTTGCAGCCTCCCGTGGTATGGTAGTCCGAAGCACCTTCTTTCCCCGCAAAGATATCCACAAAGCCACCTGGAGATCACCCGACCATCAAACAGAAAACCAAATCGACCACGTTCTAATCGACGGTAAATTCTTCTCGGATATAACCAATGTCCGCACATACCGCAGTGCGAATATAGATTCGGATCACTACTTAGTAGCTGTATGCATGCGCTGAAAACTTTCGACAGTTATCACCACGCGTCGAAGTCGAACGCCGCGACTCAACATCGAGCAGCTAAGTAACGTAGAAGTGGCTCAAGACTACACGCAGCAGTTAGCAGTGGCCCTACCAACGGAAGAGCAGCTTGGCGCAGCTACACTTGAAGATGGCTGGAGGAACATCCGATCCGCCATAGGGAGTACCTCGGCTACAGCACTAGGCTTCGCGACTCCGAATCACAGGAACGACTGGTACTACGGCGAATGTGAACAGTTGAAAACGAGAAGAATGCAGCATGGGCGAGAATGCTGCAACACCGTACGAGAGCAAATGAGTCACGTTACAGACAGGCGCGGAACAGGCAGAACTCAGTCTTCCGGATGAAGAAGCGCCAGCAGGAAGAACGAGATCGCGAAGCGATGGAAAGCTGTACCGCGCTAACGACACACGAAAGTTCTACGAGAAGCTGAACCGCTCGCGCAGAGGCTTCGTGCCACAAGCCGACATGTGCCGAGATAATTACGGGAATATTCTCACGAGCGAGCGTGAGGTGGTCGACAGGTGGCGGCAGCATTATGATGAGCACCTCAATGGCGACGTTGCAAGTACCGAAGGTGGCGTGGTAACAGATTTAGGAGTATGTGCACAGGACGAAAGACTTCCGGCCCCTGACCTTCAAGAGATTGAGGAGGAGGTTGGCCGGTTGAAAACAACAAAGCCGCTGGGGCAGATCAACTACCAAGCGAGCTTCTAAAATACGGTGGAGAAGCACTGGTGAGAGCACTACACTGGGTCCTTACCAAGATTTGGGAGGAGGAAGTATTACCGGAGGAATGGATGGAAGGTATCGTGTGTCCCATCTACAAAAAGGACGACAAGTTGGATTGCGGGAACTATCGCGCGATCACACTACTGAGCGCTGCCTACAAGGTACTCTCCCAAATTTTATGCCGCCGTCTATCACCGATTGCAAGAGAGTTTGTGGGGCAATATCAGGCTGGATTCATGGGTGAACGCGCTACAACGGACCAGATGTTCGCCATCCGCCAGGTGTTGCAGAAATGCCGCGAATACAACGTGCCCACACATCACTTGTTCATCGATTTCAAATCGGCGTATGATACAATCGATCGAGAACAGCTATGGCAGATTATGCACGAATACGGATTCCCGGATAAACTGATACGATTGATCAAGGCGACGATGAATCGAGTGAGGTGCGTAATTCGAGTATCAGGGACACTCGATATTATTATTACGTAAATTATTGCTCGTAAATTTGAGACGATGGCGGAAACGTACATCCGACTAAAGAGTGAAGCCAGGCGAATCGGATTAGTTATTAATGTGTCGAAGACAAATTACATGATGGCAAAGGGCTCCAGGGAGGAATCAGCGCGCCCGCCACTCCGAATTTTTATCGACGGTGATGAAATCGAGGCGGTTGAAGAATTCATGTACTTGGGCTCACTGGTAACCGCCGACAACGACACCAGCAGAGAAATTCAGAAACGCATTATGGCAGGAAATCGTGCTTACTTTGGACTCCGCAGAACTCTACGATCGAATAAAGTTCGCCGTAACACGAAGTTAACTATCTACAAAACGCTGATTAGACCGGTCGTCCTCTATGGGCACGAAACATGGACCCTACGTGCAGAGGACCAACGCGCTCTTGGAGTTTTCGAACGGAAGGTGTTGCGTGCCATCTACGGCGGAGTGCAGATGGAAGACGGGACTTGGAGAAAGCGAATGAACCACGAGCTGCATCAGCTGCTAAGAGAACCAACCATCGTCCATACCACGAAAATCGGGAGGCTACGGTGGGCGGGTCACGTCATCAGGATGCCGGATAGCAACCCGACTAAAATGGTTCTCGAGAGTCATCCGACCGGTACAAGAAGACGTGGAGCGCAGCGAGCTAGGTGGGTCGACCAAGTGGAGGACGATCTGCGGACCCTACGCAGAGTGCGGAACTGGAGACAAACTGCCATGGACCGAGTGGAATGGAGACGGCTACTATGTACAGCAGAGGCCACCCCGGTCTTAACCTGATTGACTGACTGACGAACTAATCCTAGCTTTGTACATAATGCATCCTTAACTTTATTCAAAGCGGTAGTTGGTTCAGGTGTTCATAGAAGTGCTGCTTCAATCTTCTAATCACCTCATGTTGGTTCGTCGAGAAGCTCTCATCCTTATCCTTATTCCATGAACATTTCGGTTCACGGCACGAAGTTCTTTCGAGATGAGTTGAACTTCTAGTAAAACTAACGTATTTATTTTATGATACTTAACATCCATTCCATTTCCTCACACTCCACTTCTTCTAGGCAGCGTTTCTTTTCCCGGAATGTCTGCTGCTTCCGCTTTCGTTGGTAGCGTTAATCCTTCCTCGTAACTCAGTAACGATGTCACGATAGTGATGCTACCAGAATGTCCTATGCCGACGGGTTTCCGGATGGTTTCCTCGGCTTTGACAATAGGACGAGGCTCTGCCGCTTCCAAAGTTCTGGGAAAACTCCCTCGTCCAGGCATTTCTGCATATCAGACCTGAACATCTCGGGAGCCTCTGCAATAGCTACATCCGGACGTGGTGCCTTACCTACGCTAAAGGACTTGCTATCCCCACAAGTACCACATCGGTGACCCTCTCATCATTGTCTGCCCCAGTCCCCGGCTGTCCTACGAAAGGAGGCCAAGGACTAGGATCATGGCGCGGAAAAAACCCCTCTGATGATCCCCTCCAACATCTCTGGAGACTGCTCTGTAGGAGCCATTACACCTCTCCTCTTGGACATCAAGATCCTATAGCTATAACACCTCGGATTCGTATTGTCACTCTGACAGAGACTTTGAAAGCGGATCTTTTTGCTTTCTTTATCTCGGTCTTCAGCGCGCCTTTAGCAGCGGCGAACACCACCTATTGTTCGTTTCGCTCTGCCACAGATCGTGCGCGCTGCATCCGCCACCTAGCTCGTAGGCAGGTGCGGCGCAGGTCCCCAATCACTTGAGTCCACCAGTAAGCCGGCGGTCTCCCATTTCTAGGGTGCACTCGCCTAGGACATGGTAGCTTCGCATACACGCGAGCGCACCGCTACCATAGCTCAAAGCCGTCTAAACCAAGTAGATATTGTTCATGGCGGAGAGCCTCCCTGAATACCCCTTCGTCGAAGTATTCCACCTACGAGGGCTTGGCCTTGGCCTTGGCCTAGCCGCCTCTTCTTCTACTCGCTGCCTGCTGTTGTTGTAGTCGATACTGTAGTGTAGCGAACCGCCAGGTGATCGTTGTGAGGGTAGCCATCGTTTACTCTCCACAGTTCGAACTACTTGTTTTAGGCAATGACTACACAAAGTAACGTCAATAATCGACTTCGCACCGTTCAGACTAAAGGTGCTCTTGGTACCGGCATTAACCAGGTCGACATCTAGTATGGCCAGTGTCTCTAGCAGGATCTTACCCCGATGGTTCGTGAAACGACTTCCCCATTCCATGGCCCAGACATTAAAGTCACCCGCTATTACCACCGGCCTTTGCCCTGTTAGCACGGTCGTTATGCAGTCCAGCATCTGCTTGGACTACTCGATCGTCTACCGCAAAGGCGCATAACAGCTGCAGAAGAAAACCCCGTTTACTTTGGCGACCACGAAGCCCTGATAGGTAGAAGACACCAACTCCTGGACGGAATATTTACCCGTCGCACATATCGTCGGTTTCCTGCAATAGGGGCACAACTCAAAAAATGTGAATTTTCAGAATGAGCGTTTTAAAATTGGCAATCTTGAAGCACCTCCTACAAGGTCACTTATTTCTCACATTATTCGACAAAAGTAAACGAATTTTGATTGTTGTATCATAGAGAGGGACTGAAGGACTATCTGTTTCATGATTTTTGGATTACTATTTTTCATCGACTATTGAAAAAGTTGACTGATTTTGAGTTGTGCTTTATTGCGGAAAATTGGTGAAAATGCAAAAATCTCGCGTTTCTCAACGAATTTCGGAACGGGTCTTTGTGAGATGAAAGTTTGCATAGTTTGTCATCATTTGCCATCAAAATCTCAAAAATGACAAATTTTGAGTTGTGCCCCTATTGCAGGAAACCGACGATATCGCCGTCCTTTTTCTGGACCCATCCGCGACTCAATTGCCGTTTCCGGCGGGTACTCGGTATGGGTCCGCTATGATGGCGATATCCGTCCTCCACTCCGAAGCTACCTGACAAAGCCGCAGTGCCGTGACGATCTCTTCCGCTTCAGTGATTTCGTCTAGGTTCTTCACCTTCAGAGTCGCCACCACTGTAAGAGCCCTCACCTCGACTCCTTCGCAGAGGACCTCTTCTGCCAGACTTTTGTAGGCGGCGCGCTTGTGCTCCTTGTCGCGCTTGAGCTCTAGGATCATTTCACCCGTACGAGTATGTCTAATACTGCGCGTGTCGGCTCCCAAATCCACAAACTTGGCGTCACTCCGCAACGTCTTCTCAGACATCCGAGTACTTAGACTGTTC
The DNA here is from genome assembly GCF_035046485.1 of Aedes albopictus. Taxonomy (NCBI): domain Eukaryota; kingdom Metazoa; phylum Arthropoda; class Insecta; order Diptera; family Culicidae; genus Aedes; species Aedes albopictus. The sequence continues at coordinate 282,539,510 of NC_085136.1, read as the reverse complement.
GATCTTGGTGACGAGCACGTCGCCTTTCTCGCGCTTGACACTGCCGTCCTACCGTTCTTTAGCCTCGTGGCCCTACGCTTCTGTACCTCCTCCTGTTTCTTTTTCCGCTCCTCTATGGCCCAAAGGGCCTCCTCCTGACCCGCCGTAAGCTGTGGTGGCTGAGCATCTATCCTCATGGTCATAATCCTCTGTTCCCTTCAAACCGGGACGGATCGGGCTTTTCAGGGCCACCCTTCCTAACTTTTTAGGATGCATGGCTGGGTTCCGACTTCCCGGCATTATTACTGAATTTCGGAGTTACCAATCGATTGGCCTTGCGGGCGCCCGCCTGGTTGCTCCAATCCTGACGGTTGCCTCAAACGTTTAAGGCTACCCGCGAATACGAAGGCGTATAGATTAAACCTCAGCGCCTTCGTTGCCAGCGTACTATTGTTCATTTAATGTGTTATCCTAATTGTGATGCTGTGCGAAGTGCGCAAATGACGGTTAAATTTCTGACATGGTTTTGTAACTGGACTTGGATGTCTGCTCTCTGGGGTTTCAAAGCACTTCAGTGGATTTCGGCAGAGGGTTCTCGAAATTGTCAGGGGGCTTCAGGAATGTTGGTGAGGATTTCACGGGAGTCTTAAAAGCCTTCAGCGTGGTTTCAACGCTTTTCAAAGCGTTTCAAATGGGTTTGAGAGGGGGGGGGGGGGGGGTTTGAGAGATTCTTTGCCTTCAAGAGAGCTTTTGGGGGTTTCAAAGGGATTTCCAAACGATTAAAGGCATTTTAGTGAGTGTTTCCATGAGTTTCAGGGAGCTTTATGGACTTTCAGATTATCTTTCAAGTGGGTTTCAGATGGGTATCAATGCGTTTCAAGAAACTTCAGCAAAGTTCAGGAGTTATAGGAAATTTAAGGGCTTCAGGAAAGTTTGGAAGAAGTTTATGAATGTCTCAGAGGAGTTTCATGGGTTTTCAGGGGTTTTATTGGGTTTTGAAAGGTTTGCTGGGATTATGAAGGAGTTTATGAGACTTTCAGAGGAGCTTTCGAGGAGGTTTAAGAAGAATGAAAGACTCAACTACCAGATAGTTTTTAGCTTTCTGAAGAAATTTGTTGAAGACAGCATCATTCTATCTTATCAGAATTCTGAGATATAGAAGTTTGAACATTTTTTACCCTGGCGCCACCTAGCAGACGATTCTCGAACCAAAGACGCCATTGCCAGATAGTTCTTAGCGCGCTGAACAACTTTGCTGAAAACGGCATGCTTGTACCTCATTAGGGTATCAAGATATACGTGTTTGATTTTTTTAGACACAAGGCGCCACCTAGCGAATAAATCAAGAATCAAAGACTCAACCATCAGACAGTTCTGAGCATGCTGAAGAACTTTGCCGAAGACAGCATCATTCTATCTTATCAGGTTTCTGAGATATGAGGGTTTGACAATTTTTGACACTGGTGCCGCCTACTGATCGAATCGCGAACCAAAGTCGCCGTTTTTTTAAGACACGGACACGTTTAATGCATTCCAGTGAGCTATTTGCTCTTTGAAGGAAGCACGGCACTAGACAACGGACTAGCATGCAACGCCCAGTGGCACAGCCGAAAACTTTTCCTGCCAGCTGCGGCGGGAACCGAACCCGCGCTCCTCAGCACGATGCGACTAAAGGCTTGGTGACCTTAGCCACAAGTTGCCAGTTACCCAAGTAACCACAAGCATTATATCATAACATTAATTCAATCGTATTATAGTTTAGCTAATGCAACATAACTTTAATTTTACATCTGTCAAGTAATGAAGCGTTTAATCTACATTATGAAAGCATTGAAGCATTACGAGATTTTGACAGTTCTGTATAGTTCTATAAAGCCGTTGTTAAATGCTTCATTGCATTACCATGTTGAAAGCTTTATAGCAATCAATAATGCAAGCATTTATTACTTTATAGGTAAAGTGACCCCACAATTTATGAATCGGCAAAAATGACCACAGTTTATGGATCACTTCATTTGATTAACATGGTGATTCATAAATAGTGTACAAAATTATGGTGATTCATCGGTGTGGGGTCACTGTATATGCCTTTACTAAAGCTTCCATCGTTGTAAACAGAAAAATATCGCTCAGTTCAAAAAAAAAGAACTGTAAAACACTTTTAGAAACAGAACCATTCAAAACAAAAGAAAAACAAACCAAAATTTTCATGGATTGCTGCGGAGCACTTAGATTATCATGCTCAGATGTTGCTGTTTGAAAATTTATATTATATATGTTTTTTTTTGGGTTTCTGATTGGGACATGAAAACAATCAGATGCTGAGGGAACAAAAAATATGTGGGGTATCGGTTTCCTTATTTAACATAACGTCCCGAATTCATAAAAGGAAGGATTAAAGCGCTGTTTGTATTGTTTCTTATTTATTGTATTTTAGGTAGAAGTGAGCACGTATGAAAACAAAAAAAAAACAGAATCAACACAGAAGAATTTATATTCGAGAGTAACATAACTGATGGCATTCAGACCCCAGCACATTTTTTAGAGTTGCTGAAAACACAACTCAATAAGGCACGAGCTAAATATACGTTACTTTATGTAGCACATTTTTCCAGGTGCAAAATACATGGTATCGTAGCACACAACGTTAGCGCGTCCGAGCTTCATCGTGGTTCAGTTTCAGCAGTCTAGGTTCAATTCCCGAAATACAATAAAAAACATCAAAGTGAGAGTATCGAAAGATAAAAATAGATAGAAAAATGAAAAACATACTTTTTTTATTTTTTTACATGATGCATTAAGTATGCATTCCATACGATTTGATTGCATTAGCTATAAGGTACAATCATTTTATATGCTTTAGCAATAACCACAGTAAAGCTTGCTTTAAATCAACAATAGTAGCGCCACTTTCGACATTAAACCTACTTTAATGGTGCCTATATGACATAACAACTTTATATCGCATGTCATATAATACATTATAAAGCGAAATTGATGCTCTATATACAGCGTCATGGTTACTTGGGATAGTTCTTAACCTGCTGAACAAATTCGCCGAAGACACTATACTTCTACCTCATCGGGATCTTGAGATATACGTTGCGCAAAGTATGTGGCCAATTTTGGTACCCCAAGACAATTCGGAATAACTCCGGAACCATGTGGACCAGCCACCCATGTCCCCAGCATCATAAACTAGAAGAGTTTTTCGGGAAGTTGTGAAAATTTCATCAAAATCCACCGAAAAACAAAAAAGTTATGACCATTTTTGTGCTTTTTCGAAGGTGGCAAATGTACGTTGGCTGGATGAAGGCTAACGGAGAGAGAGCCGCGGTTTCTAAGGAAATTCAAGTTTTTGACGTTTCGTTTCGCAGGGGACTGTTAAGCTGTTAGTACACAGGGTCAAATATTTGTCTAAAAAGAAACCAATGCCCAAACATCTTGTTTGACTCGATCGAATTTTCATTGGTGTCAAACTGATATTGTTTCTTGAGTTCTTTCCTTGTCAAATATTTGACCCTGTGTACTACTGGCCTTATGGCCTTCTTGTTTTCTTATCTCGCATTAAGGGTCTGTTCCAATTGATGAATTAAAATTAATTTTCACTTAAACTTGGTAGTTAGATAATTATTTCCTTAAGAGAACTGTCAAGTTTAAGTGTCAAACTGTCAAATTTAAGTAAAAAATAATTTTAATTCGCCAATGGATCACTATAAATAAAACGGCCGCTATGAAAAGAACATATTATGTTTCCAGTTCAAAACCGAATTAGCGACATTTTTTCTTTTACTTCCGCAGCTTTTGCCTTGCGTTAAACACTATGTCGGAAGTGGGGCGCTGTATAGAGCACCAGGTGTACAATACAGCGCCCCACTTCCGACATTGTGTTAAACGCAAGGCAAAAGCAGCGGAAGTCAAAGAAAAAATGTCGCTAATTCGGTTTTGAACTGGAAACATAATATAGCGCCACCGTAGCCTTATGTGTTTGACGTAACTCGACTGCTGTCACTGTGTTACAGTCCAAATACGGTGGCGCTTTTGTTTTGATGCGGTGAGTAGCGAAATAGTTGGTTACAATGATCCATTGGAGCAGACCCTAAAACTATGTTGCTGTGTTGAGAGATAGGTTGTCAGCTTGTGCCCTACGCTTGGGCAACTGTTATGTTGGCTACGAAAACATTCCATTGGTGGGATAGGGATGCCATTTCCTTGGTTCCGTGGCCTTGTTGTTTACTATTCGGACTTGAGAAAGTGTGCTGATTTATGACTTGATGTTGGCATAGTGACATGCCTCCAGCAGATCCTTATGGGATTCCACATAGAATCCCATCCGGGATTCCCCTAAGAGATCCTTCGCGGTTTGTTCACCAATTTGATCCAGATCTTACTTCTGCGATTTCCAGTAAGTTCTTCATGAGATTTTACTGGGATTTTATTTGAGATTCTTTCAGAAGCTCCCTCTGAGGTTTTCCAGGAGTTTCTTCTTAGATTCCTTAAGAGGTGTCATCTGGGATTACTTCAAAAGCTTTCGCGAGGATTTCTTCAGGAAGTACTCCCGGGATTCATCTAGAGAATCTCTCTTGAATTTATGTAGAACATCCGAGACTCCGTTGGCATGACTTCTTCTACGATTGCCCCAGCCATTTTTCCAGAGATTCTACCAGGAATTCTTTCCGTGGTTTCTTCACAAAACTTATTGTGGATCCAGGATTTTTTTTTCCGGGACTACCCCAGGAACTCCTTCCAGGATTCCTTCAGAGATTCCTCCTGGAAGTTCAAGGAATTTCTTCCGGGATTTCTCAAGGAATTTCGGAAATCCTCCAGCAATTCCATCTGAGATTCTTCTGATAGTTTTTTTTATGTTTTAAGAGATTGTTTTCGACTTTGAAAAGGTATTCCCTAAAACGGAAGGAACTGCTGATGGAAAATTAGAAGGAATTTGTTGGTGTTTCCTCAAAGAAATCCTGCAGGAACTTAATGAGGGATTCCATTAAAAAACTGCTGGAGGAAATCCTCAAAATACTCTGAAAGTTCCCTAACAAACTCCAAGACGATTGTCATTAGAAATATCTGAAAGAATTCCAGAATGAACTTTTTAAGGAATTCAAGAAGGGTCTGTAGGCATTCTATACGGAACTCTTGGTAGAAACCAGAAAAGCGTCCCTAGATGAATCCTGGAAAGAGTTCTTGAATAAATTTCGCAAACACATTCTGAAAATTTCTGCAAGTTCCTAAAAAAAATCCAGAAACAATTGCTGACAGAAGCCCAGGAGATCCCGGAAGGAAGTATTGAAGCAATCCAAGAAGTAACTTTTAGAGGAATACCGAAAGAAGTTCTTGCCAGAGATCTTGTAGGTGAAAGAAAGAAGATAAGATAAGATAAGATCTAAGAAAGAATTCCTGAAGAAATCTCTGAAGAAACTCTTGAAAGAATCTCGTATAGAATTCCTGGAAAGAATCTCTGAAGGAATGTTGGAATGAGTTTTTGAAAAAGAATTTCAGATGGAGAATTTCCGAAAAAAAATCTGGGATAATGCTATAAATTATTCCTGGAGGAACCTCGGAATTAAGTTCTAGGTTTCAAGGCATTTTGAAGAAATCCAGGAACACCTAGCGTAATCTCAGAAAGTATTCCTTGAGAAATCCATGAACGAATCTGTCGAAGAATCCCGGGAGAATTTTCAGGGGTTCCTGTGGATTCTAGAAGGACCTCCAGGAGGGGTGCCACCGTGCCACCGTGCCAGTCATAAATCAGCACACTTTCGCACGCAACCATACCCCACATTTTGAATTAAATCAAACCACCCATTAATGATAGGGCACTGCATGAAATTCTCTCCTTCTCTTTTACTCTTACAGAAATTTTGTAAACAACATGGCCATGAAACGTCAAAATCCCATACAAAATCAAAACAAGAAAAAGTTTTTGTTAGAAAAACTTTTTTTCCTTAAAAGTGCCTATCTTGTGATGTATGGACGGTTGGTAGGGAACATAATTACCTGTCTTGAGACAAAATTTCATCAAAATCAAAAATGGTGTTTTTTTTAAATCAACTTTGAATTTTTAGAAATGATTTTTTTCAGTGTATGGCTCATTTTGGATTTTTTTTCAGTATTTTTTTCTTAAAATTTGACTTATTTTGTGATAATCACCCATACAACACTTTTTTGTAGGAGTAGTCATTTTTTGATTAAAAACATTTTTAAAAAATCCATAAAAAAAGTTTAGCCCTTTTCAAAAGTCAGTCGAGAAAAAAAATTAGAAAAATGAGTATGCAAAGTGGCTTATCTGGGCAAGGTCTACACACCAAGAAAGTTTCGTTGTAATCTGAGAGGGTGCTGCCAACATTTGTTCGAGTTGGCGCGAAATCCGTCATTTACACCATTTATGCCGCTATCAACTGATTTTAGAGGGAGATCTCCATGGTGTTTTACCATGCTTAAGGACAAACGTCTTGAAATCCCGCTTCAACATTGCATCGAAACTTCAGACGCACAAATCTCAAGAAACAAGCTTCAAACAACAATGTATTTAATTATTCTGTTCTTGCTCACTTGTAATTAGCTTAAAATAAAAAGCTCAGGTGCACAGGTTTTGTTTACAAAGAGATTTGTGCCCTCTAAATCGTGAGTAGGTGCCAAAGTCGGCCATTGTGGCGGCCATTTTGGGATTCTAACAAGTCTGTCCTTAATGATAGTTCTAGAAAAATCTATAGGAATCTCAACGGGTTTTGAGAAGAGCTTCAAGACGTTCCAAGACGTTCTAAGAGGTTTCATATTGGTTTCATGGAGCATCAGGTGGTTTAAGATTGGCACTGTAGGGGGGGGGGGTTGGTTTCGGAGTGTTCGTTCAGGTTGCTGCAAGGGCTTTCATGGGAGTTTTTGAGAACTTTAAGGAAGCCTATGTTAGTAAAAACAATATTCGTAATACAGCGAGAGATCACCAGCTCGTAGATTAGATGACCCATATACTCAAGGGAAAACTTGGATACTCTTAGACTACCCGACCGATCGACTGAAGAAATGTATTCCGTCCGTTAGCATGACTTCTTCTACGATTACCCTGCCATTTTTCCTGAGATTCTACCAGGATTTGTTTCCGTGTTTTTTTCACAAAACTTATTCTTGAATTCCTCTAAGATTTCCTTCTGTGATTCCCCAGGGAACTATTATAGTTATATTCGCATAGTTGACGTAAGCGCCACTGTAGTTTTCAACACACTTTTGCAATTTGAACAATGAATAATACGAAGTTCAATATTTTCTTCCATGTTAACATCGAACTAACGGTTAAATCTTGAACTTTACGTTACATAACTTGTCAGAAATATGCACATGCGTTAGATATTAGCTTGTGTATGCTGACATTGGCAATGGCCAATGGTGGTTACGTCGACTTTGTGAACATGGGCAGTATTCTAAGATTCTTTTCGGGATTCCTTCATAAATTCCCTCTGGATCCAGGAATTTCTTCCGGGACTACTCCAGGAACTCCTTTCAGGATTCCTTCAGAGATTCCTCCTGGAAGTTCAAGGAATTTCTTCCGGGATTTCTCAAGGAATTTCGGAAATCCTCCAGCAATTCCATCTGAGATTCTTCTGATAGTTTTTTTTTATGTTTTAAGAGATTGTTTTCGACTTTGAAAAGGTATTCCCTAAAACGGAAGGAACTGCTGATGGAAAATTAGAAGGAACTTGTTGGTGTTTCCTCAAAGAAATCCTGCAGGAACTTAATGAGGGATTCCATTAAAAAACTGCTGGAGGAAATCCTCAAAATACTCTGAAAGTTCCCTAACAAACTCCAAGACGATTGTCATTAGAAATATCTGAAAGAATTCCAGAATGAACTTTTTGAGGAATTCAAGAAGGGTCTGTAGGCATTCTATACGGAACTCTTGGTAGAAACCAGAAAAGCGTCCCTAGATGAATCCTGGAAAGAGTTCTTGAATAAATTTCGCAAACACATTCTGAAAATTTCTGCAAGTTCCTAAAAAAATCCAGAAACAATTGCTGACAGAAGCCCAGGAGATCCCGGAAGGAAGTATTGAAGCAATCCAAGAAGTAACTTTTAGAGGAATACCGAAAGAAGTTCTTGCCAGAGATCTTGTAGGTGAAAGAAAGAAGATAAGATAAGATAAGATCTAAGAAAGAATTCCTGAAGAAATCTCTGAAGAAACTCTTGAAAGAATCTCGTATAGAATTCCTGGAAAGAATCTCTGAAGGAATGTTGGAATGAGTTTTTGAAAAAGAATTTCAGATGGAGAATTTCCGAAAAAAAATCTGGGATAATGCTATAAATTATTCCTGGAGGAACCTCGGAATTAAGTTCTAGGTTTCAAGGCATTTTGAAGAAATCCAGGAACACCTAGCGTAATCTCAGAAAGTATTCCTTGAGAAATCCATGAACGAATCTGTCGAAGAATCCCGGGAGAATTTTCAGGGGTTCCTGTGGATTCTAGAAGGACCTCCAGGAGGGGTGCCACCGTGCCACCGTGCCAGTCATAAATCAGCACACTTTCGCACGCAACCATACCCCACATTTTGAATTAAATCAAACCACCCATTAATGATAGGGCACTGCATGAAATTCTCTCCTTCTCTTTTACTCTTACAGAAATTTTGTAAACAACATGGCCATGAAACGTCAAAATCCCATACAAAATCAAAACAATGCAGTGCCCTATTCGCGAAATACTTCGAAGTCCAAATCGTTAACAACAATGCCACGAAACTTCAAAAACTTAGAAAATGTTTTCTTAGCAACCGTGACTTGCAGTACCCTTAGGGATATATATAAGTAACAGCACATCGTTACAGCATGCTGTGATACTCTGTTTCTGTTAATAGGCGTGTTCAACCTACTTCATTGAATAGGACTAATGTATCCGTCTTTTCTGTTCAATCTTTTCGTTTTTACGTCTTCACTCACAGACATTTTGATTCAAACCAGTTTAGATGTACCTAGGTGAAAGCTGTTTGTGCTTGACTTAAAAAAGTAACCTTCAATGTGAGTAATTTTATGTTTATTGACTTGACTACTCACACTGTGAATGTAAATTGTAGTTTGCCCTGAAGATGAGTGAATAAACGCTCGAAACGTCGAC